>NC_092038.1:107529084-107620211 GCF_003086295.3 Arachis hypogaea
ATTCATATAGCTCCTGAGGATCAGGAAAAGACTACTTTTACATGTCCTTTTGGGACCTATGCTTATAAGAGAATGCCCTTTGGCTTGTGCAATGCACCAGCTACTTTCCGAAGGTGCATGATGAGTCTTTTCTCTGATCTTATTGAGGACTGTATGGAAGTTTTTATGGTCGATTTTAGCGTTTATGGTGATTCTTTTAACCTTTGCTTAGATGGATTATCTAGAGTATTAGATAGATGCATTAATACAAACCTTGTATTGAATTTCGAAAAATGCCACTTTATGTAAAGCAAGGGATTGTATTGGGACATGTGGTATCTAATAATGGCATTTCTGTAGACCCAGCAAAGGTGAATGTTATTTCTAGTTTACCTTACCCCTCCTCTGTGAGGGAAGTCCGTTCGTTCCTTGGCCATGCAGGTTTCTACAGGAGATTTATTAAGGACTTTAGTAAGGTGGCACTTCCCTTATCAGATTACTACAAAAGGATATTGAGTTCGAGTTCAGTGAGGATTGCAAACAACATTTGATAAGCTAAAGACTGCTCTAACTCAATTCCAATTTGAGAGGACCCGATTGGAGCCAGCCATTTGAAATCATGTGCGATGCTTCCAACCATGCAGTAGGAGCAGCACTGGCTCACGTGAAGGTAAAAATCCTTTTGTTATTGCCTATGCGTCTAAGACTTTAGACACTGCCCAGTCCAATTATACCTACTGAGAAAGAGCTACTCGCTATTGTTTTTGCTCTGGATAAATTCCGGGCTTATTTACTTGGTACTAGAGTAGTAGTTATTCGAACCATGCAGCTCTAAAGTACTATTGGCTAAAAAGGAATCAAACCAAGACTTATACGTTGGATACTGCTGTTACAAGATTTGATTTAGAAATCAAGGATAGGAGTGGTAATCAAAATTTAGTTGCAGACCACTTGAACATATTAAGGATGATTCTACTCCTATAGATGATAATTTTCCTTTTGACAACCTGCAACCAGTATCTGAAGTAGTCCCTTGGTATGCACCTGTCGCTAATTATTTAGTTAGCCGCACATTTCCTCCACTTTTTCTAAACATCAAAGAGACAAGCTGAAAAGCGAGTCTAAATATTATATATGGGATGACCCATATTTATGGAGATGTGGCGCTGACCAGATAATTAGACGTTGTATACCTCAATAGAATTCCAATCTATTTTAGAAGCATGTCACTCATCTGAAAGTGGAGGACATTTTGGCCCTCAACGAACAGCTAGAAAAATCTTAGACTGTGGATTCTGGTGGCCTACTCTTTTTAGAGATGCTGCTGAGTTTTGTAAATCTTGTCACCCATGCCAGAAATTTGGTAACATATCCAAGAGGGATGAGATGACTCAACAATATATGCTTTTCTGTGAAATTTTGATGTTTGGGGCATTGACTTCATGGGTCCATTTCCAAATTCTAGTGGATATTTTTATATATTGTTAGCTGTAGATTATGTTTCCAAATGGGTGGAAGCAATTCCTACCCGCACTGATGATGCTAACACTGTTGTTTCCTTTGTGAGAAACCATATTATATGCCACTTTGGATCACCACGAGCGATCGTGAGCGATCAAGGAACCCATTTTTGTAACAGGAGACTAACCGGATTGATGAAGAAGCATGGGATAATCCATAAAGTTACAACAGCTTACCATCCCCAAACTAATGGGCAAGCCGAGGTGTCAAACAGAGAAATTGAACGTATCTTGCAAAAGATAGTAAAGCCTCACAGAAAAGACTGGAGCACCAGACTACAAGATGCACTGTGGGCATATAGAACAGCATACAAGACACCCATTGGGATGAGTCCCTTCCGCTTAGTTTATGGAAAAGCTTGTCATCTCCCAGTTGAAATCGAACACAAAGCCTTCTGGGCAGTTAAAGAGTGCAACATGGGGATTGAGAATGCTGGAGCTGAAAGAAAGTTACAACTGCAGGAACTGGAGAACCTTCGCCTAGAAGCTTATGAAAACTCCAGAATATACAAGGAAAAGATGAAAGCTGTGCATGATCAAAACATCAAGAAGAGAGAGTTCCAACCTGGAGATTTTGTTCTCCTTTACAAATCTCGACTGAGGCTCATACCCGGCAAGTTGAGATCAAAATGGGAAGGTCCATACAGAATAGAGAAGGCTGAACCGTACGGAGTTTATCACCTAAGCCATCCTTCAAGTTTTGCACTTATTAAAGTCAATGGACACCGTCTGAAGCTATACCATGGTGAGAAGGTGCAGAAGAGCAACGAGCTTGAGATCTTCCGCCTGGAAGATCCTTACATAGCAACAGATTGAGCTAGTGGAGCGTCCAACTTACGGACGTTAAAGCAAAGTGCTTGGTGGGAGACAACCCACCGCGGTATGATCGTTCTTTTCTTCACTTTTAGTTTTTCTTCTTTAAATAACTCTTCTCCTTATTAGTGCTTTCGTACTCTTTCAATTACATGTCTTTATCTTTCTTAAAAAAAAAAAATTTCGCCGCGCGACGCGATCGCACAAGCGACGCGTCTGCGTGGCAGGGGGAGTGAAGAAAAATAAACATGAACAGAAAGTTTCGCAGGAGCAGCGCTGGAGTCGTGCCAGAGACACAATTTACTCCACGCAACCGCGTCGCTGACGCGACCGCGTCGCATGGAAATCATGGCCTCCCACGCGACCGCGTGCTCCACGCGGCCGCGTGCCCTGCATTTTCGACGTAAAAGGGTGCACAATGCTATATTGTGCGAGAGTGGTGCTGGATTGGTGCTGGAAGCACAATCCTTGTCACGCGACCGCGTCGCCGATGCGGCCGCGTCAATTAACTTCTGATGCACACTCACGCGATTGCATTACCCACGCGATCGCGTCACCTTAATTTGGCAATTGAATTATATTGAACAGAGAGTTGTGCTGGAGCGAGGCTGCACTCGCGCCAGCAGCACAATGCAGGTCACGCGATCGCGTCCCCCTTCCTGATGCGCATCCACGCGAACGCGTGCCTTCCGCGGCCGCGTCGCATGCGCCGCACAGCTCCACCCAATCAGCCAAATTATCTTATCTTTCTCTTCTCCAAACCCTATTTTTTCTTTCCCCCCTTCTTTCTTCTTTCACCCTTTCCCCTCCTACCTCACCTTTCACTTTCTCTCTCTCTCTTTTCTATCATTCTTATTATAGTATGTATATATATTATTATTTTCTTTTTCTTTTCTTTTTCTTTTCACATCTTTATTTTTCCTTCTTCTTCTTTTACATGGTGTTAGAAACCTTTTGAGTCATCATTCCTCATTATATGCTTGTGGATTATTGCAAATTGTTTGACAATTATTTTTCTCCTATTTAAGGGATTGCTTGCATGTTCAATTTCTTACTTTTTATATCTTGTTTACCATGCATGCCATGTGTTTGTGAAAAAGCCCATATAGCACTATGCACTTTTCTACATTACTTTACTCTACTCTGCAATGCTTAACTTTCACATATTCCCTTTCATATTTTATTAATTAAATTTAATTGTCAATACAAACGTGATAGTTAGTTTGTTACAAATGGTAACCTAACTTGGACATTGAATGTTTGATATATGCTACTCATGCCTTTTCCTGCATGCCAATACACCTCTTGCATTTAATTTTCCTACATGAACTTGCTATATTTCCATTGATGAGCTTTTCACATGTATTCCGGACCATGTGTTAGTGCCATTTATCTTTATTGTACATTGACTATCACTTATAATACCCTCTTCCTTGCTCTATCCCTTTGAATTTAATTTCCTTTCTCTTCCCTTCTTTCAGGATGGCCACCAAGAAAGGAAAAGAGAAAGCTACTTCCAAACCACCAGCAAGAAAGGGCACTAAAAGAGCATTAGTGGCAGAGCCTTCTTCAACCGCAGTCAAGCCCTCAAAAAAATGAGTTAAGAGGATAATAAAGGTTGACGACAAAGAGAAAGCCTTTCCAGCAAAGGACACTGCGCGATTTCCCAATCGCTACTGTGAGCAGATGTTCCCTATCCTAGCAGAAAGGAACTATAACAATGAATACCTTCTCATCCTCCCGCCCAATATTGCCACCTTTGTTGAGCCACAAATTGAGCGAAGACAATGGGGTTTCCTACGGAGACAGCCAAGGCAGGTCAATCTTTCTTGGGTAGTTGAGTTCTACTCCAACTTCTACATACCGACCCTGCAGTCTGTTTATGTCCGGCAGAAATAAGTCCCCATCACAGAAGAGGCCATTCAGCAAGTTCTGAGTCTTCCCCCTATTCCAGCAGGATTGGACGCTTTTCAAGAAGCCACCCTTCAGCGCCAGAAATACCAATTTGACTGGGACTCCGTTCTCAGAGTCATCGCTTTACCTGGCAGCCGTTGGATTTATGGATACCACCGCAACTGCCCTAAGGGAATCTTGGCTTCCGCACTTACCTTGGAAGCTCACGTATGGGCACAGATCATGTCCCATTACATCTTTCTGAGCACTCAGGAGTCCTCCTTCACTGCGGACATGGCTGTTCTACTATGGTGCATCCTTACAGACCAACCTCTGAATCTCTCAAGACACATTCGGAATGCTATGGAGCATGTACAAATCGTGGGCAACTTACCTTTCCCCGCCTTGGTCTCAAATCTTGTCTCAACAGCCGGAGTCTCCTGTAGAGCTGGGGACACCAAAGCCATGCTTCCACGGGATGATCAATATGTTCCTAACGGGAAATACCTCAGATTTTTGGCCACTACTACAAGCCAGCCTACTGAGCCGGTTGAAGATATTCCTTCTTCAACACCAAAAGCATCTACCACTGAGAAATTGCTCCAGCAGATACTTGAAAAGTTGGATCGGCATGAACAGAAAGCGAAGATGAGGGAGCGCCGTAACGAGCGCCGATTCAAACACCTCAAGGAGCTACTCAAGGGACACTTCAGAGACTCAGACACCCGGGACTCCACTTCTTTTACCAGCACCGGGAGCCATACTGGTCCCGACTGTGGAGATACTGCCACCAGCCCACCCCTGTTCCTGACAGATGGCACCGAGGACGGTGCAAAGCCTTAAGTATGGGGAGGTTGGTCAGTACCTGACTTCCGGAGGTAAATTCTCTTCTCTGACACCAATAATTAGGATATTTTAGTTAGATTTTTTTCTTTCTTTTATAGAATAGAATAAATTGCATAGGTTAGGATAGTTGCATGCATGTTCTACTTGATTGAAAAGACAATAAGTTTCTTTTAAAAAAATCTATCTTTGGAACAAAATTTCACTAAATTTTTTCAAAGTTTTTTATGATAAATCTGCTTGAGGTGTATTTGGAACATGATGTTTGAGCTAAAGAACACACAACCTGTGAAAGATTTGAGCCTTTATGTATGGTTACACTATTTAACCATAATTATTTTATTCTTGTGTGTTTACTTCTCTATGATTGTAATCTACATTTTGTTTATCTTATATGTCCAATATTTATTATATTTACATGCTTGCACATGATTGAGGCCATTATTTGTTTAAACTCACTTATCCAAATCAAGCCTACCCTTTTCAATTACCCTTGTTAACCACTTTGAGCTTTTAAAACCCCATTTGTTCTATATTTCACCACATTACTAACCTTAAGCTGAAAAACAATTGCATATCCCAAATTGAATCTTTGGTTAGCTTAAGATAGAATTGTGTGTGCTAGTTAAGTATGGGAAATTGTGGGAACAGAAGTTGTTAAGGAAGTGTGTCATGAAAATTTAAAGGAAATTTGGATACCCGCTCATGTGAAAATATAAGAATGAAAAATCTATGTGCATTGATAAGCTTTATTTATTCAAAAAAAAAATATTCAATAAATAAGGGGACAAAATTACCCCAATGTTAAACTCAGAATTCACAGATCAATGCACATATGATAGAATTAAAATACAAGGTTGAAACATGAGTATGGGTTGAAAAAGGGAATTATGGGTAACTAGGCATGAATTTAAAAGCATATAGAATATATGTATATTAGGTGAGAGCTTAGGTTAATTAAAGATTCAATTTATAAAGCTCACTTAGCCATATGTATATCCTTACCTGCACCTTGGCCCCATTACAACCCTGAAAAGACCTCATGATGTTTGCATTAGTATATTAACTGTTGTTGATTGGTTAGGAGAAAAACAAAAGTTAGAAAGCATGACTAGAGAAGAATAGAGTGATTACCCTATACACTAGAGATTAGAGCGTACATACATTATCAGTGAGGGTTCAATGCTTGAATTTTCATGTTTCCAGCCTTCATAAGCTATCTTCTTGCACCTTTATCGGTTTTATTATATGATGATAGAATTAGTGGAATTTGATTTGTAATTGTTTTGAAGGGCTTATTTACTTTTGATCAAGTGGATAATAATGATATAGTTGCATTTATTTATGTATGTAGGATTGCATTGCATGAGTTTCTGCATGTTCATACTTATTCCCTTGTCTCCTTCAATTTAGCATGAGGACATGCTAATGTTTAAGTGTGGGGATGTTGATAAACCACTATTTTATAGTTTATATTGTGTTTAATTGTGTGGTTTTGTCGTGATCCTTACCCACTTATTCATCAATTTAGCATGCATTTAGATTTCCTTCCTGAATTTATTACATGTTTGAAAATTGCTTCCTAGAGACTTTAATTATTTAATTTTAATTCTCCTTTATTCCATTCGATGCCGTAATCTGTGTGTCAAGTGTTTCAGGCTTTATAGGGCATGAATGAGACGGAGATTGGAGAGGAAGCTAGCAAAAATGGAAGGAACATAAGAGTTTGAGGAGATAACCAGCGAAAAGTGACGCGGTCGCATAGCTCACGCGACCGCGCGAAGGAGCGCAAATCGTAGTGACACAGCCGCATGGCTTGCGCGGTCGTGCGGATTGGAAAGCACAAGCAACACGGTAGCGTGGACGACACGAACGCGTGAAGAGGAAAAGCGCCAGCGACGCGTCCGCATGGACGACGCGATCGCGTGACATGCGCGATCTGCATAAACTGCAAAATCTGAAACCAGTGACTTTGGACCCTATTTTGGCCCAGTTTTCAGCCCGAAACAGCAGACTAGACTCAAGAAATATGCAGAAACAAGAGACACATTCATTGAGTAGTTTTAGATCTAGTTTTTCACTCTCTTAGGTTTTTCTCTCTAGTTTTTAGAATTTTAATTTTCAATTAATCTTAGCATTGGAACATTGAGAAGAGTTATTTTCCTCATCAAGACTTCATCACTCTAGTTTGTTCTCTTAACTTGGTTTTATTCTTCCATGTTCTTTGTTATGTTCAATTTTGTCATTCAGATATTTTTATGATTAATTAATGCAAGGATTATTTCTTTTTAATTTAAATTCCATTCCAATAATCATGTCTTCTTTTAATTCCCTTTCATGTGCCATGGATTCTTTATTTACAATGCGTGAGTAGTTTCATTACTTGATGGGGAGTTGATTAAAAGGAACTCTTGAGTTGGAAGGATTGAAAGAAAAATTTGTAATTGGGTTAAAAGTTGGATTGCTATCCTGTCACCGACGCCAATCCCTTTGAACTAAGTGGGTTGCAACTTGTGAACAGATCTAGCATTTCCACTTGTTTGACTTTCTCTTACCTAGTAAGAGATAACCAAACAGAACAACTATTAATTATAAATTAATCTTATAATCACACCATCAATGATAGAGATTCTAACCAATCAATTTCCAGTCAAGGCCTCTTATTTTTATTATTTAAAATTCCTCAATTTGAATCCCAATTTACTTAGCTCAACTCTTTTTGGAATATCTGATTAATAAAACATCACATTTTTCTGCAACTCGTTGGGAGATGACCTGGGACTTAAAACTCCCAGTAATTTTAATTTAAACTTTCAGTGACATATTTCTAAATTGATAGGCAGATTTTCGGTGAGTTAAGAACTATACCTGCAACGTAACCATTTTAATAAATTTTTAATTCACCAGCTTCTGCACCTCATCAGCCATGCCTGGACCTTTATCACTTATGTATTTTCAATAGTGGAGTTTCTACACACCATAGATTAAGGTGTGGAGCTCTGCTGTACCTCGAGAATTAATGCAATTACTACTATTTTCTATTCAATTCAGCTTATTCTTGTTCTAAGATATTTGTTGTACTTCAACATGATAAATGTGATGATCCGTGACACTCATAATCATTCTCACCTATGAACGTGTGACTGACAACCACTTCCGTTCTACCTTAGATCGAGCGTGTATCTCTTGGATTCCTTAATCAGAATCTTCATGGTATAAGCTAGAATTATTGGCGGCCATTCTTGAGAATCTGGAAAGTCTAAACCTTGTCTGTGGTATTTCGAGTAGGATTCAGGGATTGAATGACTGTGACGAGCTTCAAACTCGCGAGTGTTGGGCGTAGTGACAGACGCAAAAGAATCAATGGATTCTATTCCGACATGATCGAGAACCAACAGATGATTAGCTGTGCTGTGACAGAGCATTTGGACCATTTTTACTGAGAGGATGGGAAGTAGCCATTGACAACGGTGATGCCCTATATACAGCTTGCCATGGAAAGGAGTATGAATGATTGGATGAAGGCAGTAGGAAAGCAGAGATTCAACAGGAACACATCATCTCTATGCACTTATCTGAAATTCCCACCAATGAGTTACATAAGTATCTCTATCTCTATTTTATGCTTTGTTTATTCTTATTTTCGAAAACTATTATAACCATTTGAATCCACCTGACTAAGATTTATAAGATGACTATAGCTTGTTTTATAGCAATAATCTCCGTGGGATCGACCTTTACTCACGTAAGGTATTACTTGGATGACCCAGTGCACTTGCTGGTTAGTTGTTCGAAGTTGTGACAAAGTGTGATTCACATTTGAGAGCTCCAAGTCTTTTGGTGCCATTGTTGATGATCACAATTTACGCGCACCAGTCATGCACCTTGCTTGGAAGACCATTCTTGAAGACCTCAAAGTTCAAGTTGGTTGCATTCTCAGGAACTTATTCTTTTGAGATAGACGGCCGAGCAGTGAGCTTATGAAGCATCCTCCGGAAGACCATTCCATCTTCCAGTGCAACATCATTGATGAGACCGTAGCTATAGTTCACCAAGAAGAAGTAGAAGAGATGCACATGGAGCAAGGTCCAAGTGTGGGGAAACCCTCTGAACACAATGATGACACTATGCCAACATTACTAGCTCCAGAAGATCCAGTGCCCAGTCAGGAGCAGAGATTGGAGTTAAAGCCCCTTCCACCCCACCTCAAGTATGCTTACCTTGAGGATAATAAGAAGCTCCCAGTTATCATTGCAAAGGAACTCACATCCTAACAGGAGGAGCAGTTGCTTAGTGTGCTGAGAAGACACAAGAAAGCAATTGGGTGGAGCTTGGCGGATATGGTAGGCATCAGTCCTCAAGTTTGTGAGCATAGAATATTTTTGAAAGAGGGAACAAGGCCTGTCCGTCAACCCCAAAGAAGACTGAATCCCACCATTTTGGAGGTTGTCAAGAAGGAAGTGACCAGACTACTGGAGGTAGACATCATCTACCCCATTTCAGATAGCGAATGGGTCAGCCCAGTACAAGTGGTGTCCAAAAAGTCTGGAGTCACTACAATAAAAAATGAGCAAGGAGAGCTCATAGCAACTAGAGTGCAGAATTCCTGGAGGGTGTGCATTGACTACAGGTGTCTCAACTAGGCTACTCGTAAGGATCACTACCCCCTGCCATTCATTGATCAAATGCTGGATCGTCTGTCAGGTAAATCGCATTACTATTTTTTAGATGGTTACACATGCTATTTTTAGATTCATATAGCTCCTGAAGATCAGGAAAAGACTACTTTTACATGTCCCTTTGGAACATATGCTTACAAGAGGATGCCTTTTGGCTTATGCCATGCACCAGCTACTTTCCAAAGGTGCATGATGAGTCTTTTCTCTGATCTTATTAAGAGCTGTATGAAAGTTTTCATGGATGATTTTAGCGTATACGGTGATTCCTTTAGCCTTTGCTTGGATAGTTTATCTAAAGTATTAGACAGGTGTATTAGTTCAAACCTTGTTTTGAATTTTGAAAAGTGTCATTTTATGGTCAAACAAAGTATTATTCTAGGACATGTTGTCTCTAATACTGGTATTTCTATAGATCCAGCAAAGGTAGATGTCATTTCTAGTTTACCTTACCCTTCCTCCGTGAGGAAAGTCCGTTCGTTCCTTGGCCATGCAGGTTTTTATCGGAGATTTATCAAGGACTTCAGTAAGGTAGCTTTACCTTTATCTAGACTGCTACAGAAGGATGTTGAATTTGAGCTGAGTGAGGACTGTATGGAAGCGTTTGATAAGCTCAAGATCGCCCTGACTCAAGCTCCAATTGTGAGAGGGCCAGACTGGATCCACCCTTTTGAAATTATGTGTGATGCCTCCAACCATGCTGTAAGAGCAGTGCTGGCCCAGCGCACAGGTAAGAATCCTTTTGTGATTGCATATGCTTCAAGGACCTTAGACGCTGCTCAGTCCAATTACACTACTACTGAAAAAGAGCTTCTGGCTATTGTTTTTGCTCTCGATAAATTCCGAGCCTACTTACTTGGTACTAAGATGGTAGTGTACTCAGACCATGCAGCTCTAAAATATTTATTAGCTAAAAAAGAGTCCAAACCAAGGCTGATACATTAGATACTGCTACTGCAAGAATTTGATTTAGAAATTAAGGATAGGAGTGGTTCTCAGAATTTAGTGGCGGACCACTTGAGTCGCCTTGAGCACATCAAGCATGACTCCACTCCTATCAATTATGCTTTTCCATTTGATAGCTTGCATGCAGTATCTGAAGTAGTTCCTTGGTATGCACCTGTAGCTAATTATCTAGTTAGTCATACCTTTCCTCCCGATTTTACTAAGCATCAGAAGGACAAGCTAAAAAGTGAGTCCAAATATTATATATGGGATGATCCTTATTTATGGAGGTATAGTGCTGACCTGATAATTAGAAGGTGTCTGCTCCAATCAGAATTCCAGTCTATTTTAAAGGCCTGCCACTCCTCTGAGAGTGGTGGACATTTTGGCCCTCAAAGAACCGCTAGAAAAATTTTAGACTGTGGATTCTGGTGGCCCACTCTTTTTAAAGATGCTACTGCCTTCTATAAATCTTGTTCCCCATGCCAGAGGTTTGGTAATATCTCCAAGAGGGATGAGATGCCCCAAAAAATTATGTTATTCTATGAGATTTTTTATGTTTGGGGCATTGACTTCATGGGTCCATTTCCAAACTCTAGCAGTTTTGTCTATATATTGTTAGCTGTAGATTATGTTTCTAAATGGGTGGAAGCAATTCCTACCTGTACTGATGATACTAACACTGTTGTCTCTTTTGTTAGAAACGATATTATCTTATCGTTTTGGATCACCACGAGCAATCGTGAGTGATCAAGGCACCCATTTTTGTAACAGGAGATTGACCGTTCTACTAAAGAAGCATGGCATTATTCACAAGGTAGCAACTGCTTATCACCCACAAACTAATGGACAAGCATAGGTGTCTAATAAAGAGATAAAACGTATCCTGGAGAAGATAGTCAAGCCTCATAGGAAGGACTGGATCACCAGGCTACAAGATGCGCTTTGGGCATATCAGACAGCGTACAAGACACCAATCAAGATGAGCCCTTTCCGCTTAGTTTATGGAAAGGCCTGTCACCTCCTAGTAGAGGTGGAGCACAAGGCATTCTGGGCGGTAAGAGAAATCAACATGGGATTTGAGAAGGCCGGAGTTGAAAGGAAGATGTAACTACAAGAATTAGATAACCTTTGCCTAGAAGCATATGATAACTCCAGGCTATATAAAGAGAAGATGAAGGTTGTACATGACAAGTACATTAAAAGGAGAGAGTTCAGACCAGGGGAATTAGTTCTCTTTTACAGTTCTAAACTGAGGCTCATGCCAGGCAAGCTGAGATCAAGATGGGAAGGTCCCTATAGAGTAGAGAAGGCAGAGCCATACAGAGTCTTTCACCTAAGTCATCCTTCAAGCTCCAAATTCATCAAGGTCAATGGACATTGCTTAAAGCTATATCATGGTGAGAAGATGAAGAAAAACAAGAAGCTGGAGATCTTCTTCTTGGAGGATCCACCTACAGCAGAAGACTGAGCTGGTGGACCGTCCAACTTAAGGACATTAAAGAAAAGTGCTAGGTGGGAGACAACCCACCATGGTACGATCTTTCATTTTCATTCTTAGCTTTATTTTATTTTGTTTTTCTTAGTAGCCATTCATAATTTCTGCACAATTAGCTGTATACTGCACTAAAAAAATGCACACACGACACGCAAGCGTCATTGACGCGTAAGTGTCATTTGTGTGTGCATGACAAATAAGAAGGTAAATGAGAGTTGGGTAGGAGTGGTGTTGGAAGTGTGCTTTCTGCACAGACAAGCCAACACGTACGCGTACCTCACGCGTGCGCGTTGCTTGCGCTTTCACCCACCCACGTACGCGTGCCCTTGGATATCGGCATAAATGGGTGTTCTACCCGAAAGTTGTGCTGGCTTAGGGCTAGAATTGTGCTAGAAGCACAATCTTCATCAGCCGTACGCGTCCCCGATGCGTGCGCATCATTTTTACCTTGTCCCCATCCACGTGTGCGCGTGCCTGACACGCACGCGTCGTTTGCCTTTTCTAGCCCTCGTGCGCACCAACCCGAAAGTTGTGCGTGTGCGGGGTTGCCATCATGTGAAACGCACAAATTGAAAGCACGCAAACGCGTCCTAGACGCTTACGCGTCACTTGAATTTTATGCGACCCACACGTACGCGTCGCATGTGCCGCACAGTTGAAACAGCACGCCGCCCAAATTTCCTATCTTCCCCCCAATCCTAATTTCTCTTCCTTCTTTCTTCTTCTTTCCTCTTCTTCTTCTTCTTCTTCTATCTTTTCTATCTTCTTCTTCTCCCTCTCCTCTTCTTTCGTTCTCACTCACGTTCTCCATCCCCTCTCTATATTTTTGCTTGTGGATGTATTAAGGAGTAATTTGACAATTAATATTTATTTTTAGATTGCATGCATGTTTGCATTTCATACTTTCCCGAACATATTTTACATGCACACCAAGTGTTTGTGAAAAGCCCATATGGCATCATAAATTCTTAATTATTCTATTCTTCTACACTACTGCCTGTTTTTCACAAAATCCTTGCATTCTTTTATTAATTAAATATAATTGTCAATATAAACGTGGTTGTTAGTTTGTTACATTTGATAATCAAATTAAGTAATCAATGCTTGATCTATGCTACTCATGCCTTTGCCAGCATGCTAATAAACATCTAGCATCTACTTGTCTTAATTTTTCTTGCTATATTTCCATTGATATCCTAATTACATGGAATCATGACAATGTGTTTACGACATTCTTCTTTACCTTGTCATGGACTACCACTTGTACTTCCCTCCTCCTTGCTCTAACCCTTTGGTTATTATTTGTTTATTTCCTCCTCCCGGTTCTAGCTACTTGTACCTTTCTTTTCTCCCTTTTCAGGATGGCCACCAGAAAGGGTAAAGAGAAAGCTTCTAACAAGCCACCGGCGAAAAAAGGAACGAAAAGAGCACCAACGGAGGAACCACCCTCAACATCAGTCAAGCCATCAACAAAGCGAGTCAAGAGGATTATCAAGATCGATGAAACCGAGAAAGCCTTTCTAGCAAGAGACACTGTGTGGTTCACTAACCGCTACTGTGAGGAGATGTTCCCCATCTTGGCTGAGTGAAATTACCACAATGAGCACCTACTCATCCTCCCTACCAATATTGTTGATCTTGTAGATCCCCGCATTGAGCGTAGACAATAGAGTTTCTTACGGAGGCAGCCAAGGCAGGTAAACCTTTCATGGGTAGTTGAATTCTACTCTAATTTTCACGTGCCAAACCTGCAGTCTGTCTATGTCTGTCAGAAGCAAGTCCCTATATCTGAAGGGGCCATTTAGCAAATTTTAGATCTTTTCCCTGCTCCAGAAGGATTGGACTCCTACTAGGAAGCCTATGTCAAGTGCCAGACATACCAATTTGACTAGGACAACGTCCTCAGAGTTATAGCACAACCTGGCAACAGATGGATCTTTGGATACCATCGATCCCAACCTAAGGGCATATTGGCTTCAGCACTTACCTTGGAGGCTCGGGTATGGGCACAAATTATGTCCCACTACGTCTTTCCGAGCACTCACGAGTCCTCCTTCACTGCAAATATGGCTATTCTCATCTGGTGTATCCTTATAGACCAGCTCCTCAACTTACCAAGACACCTCCGATAAGTCATGGAACACGTACAGATTGCGGGCAACCTACCCTTTTCCTGCCTTGGTTTTAGATCTAGTCTCAGCAGCCGGAGTCTCCTACAGAGCTGGGGATACCAAGGCCATGATTTCGCGGGAGGATCAGAAAGTCCCCAATAGGAAGTACATCAGACCCAGCAGCCACTATCAGTCAGACTGTAGACCCGGCCGAAAATATCCCTTCTCCCTCTACATCACAAGCACCTTCCACAAATCTGCTGCTCCTTCAAATACTTCAGAGGTCGGACCGGCAAGCAAAGCGAATGGAGCGCTGTAACAAGCGCCGATTCACATACCTCAAGGAGCTGATTATTGGCAACCACCCACCTGAAGAAGAACCAGACACTTCGGACTCCACTTCACCTACTAGCATCGGGAGCCATGACGACCCCGACTGTGGAGATGCTGTTACCAGCCCCCTTATGTTCCTGATTGATGGCACCGAGGACGGTGCCAAGCTTTAAGTGTGGGGAGGTCGGTCAATACTTGACTTTCGGAGGTAATTGCTTTTTCTTAACACCAATAGGTTATTTTTCTTTAGCTAGGATAGGATAGATTGCATAGTAATAAGTGTTTGCATGTATGTTCTATTTGGTTGAAAAACAAGTTTCTTTTTAAGACTCCATTTTTGAAAAATTTTCACTAATTCGAATCTAAATTCTATGTTAAACTTGTTTAAAGCTTGTATTTGGAACATGAATTATAGCTAAGAACATACAACCCGTGAATTTCAAGCTTAATTATATGGTTACATTATTTAACCATAATATTTTTTTTTTTTTGTGTGTTCTTCTCTATAATTGCAATCTTTACTTTGTTCCACTCTATATGTCCATTGTTTAGTGTATTTATATGTATGCATATGATTGAGGCCATCATTTGTTATTAGCTCACTTATCCCAATTAGCCTACCATTTCAATTAGCTTTATTTGCCACTTTGAGCCTTTTAATCCCCATTTGTTCTTTATATGACCACATCACTAGCCTTAAGCAGAAAAATAATTAATTATCCCAATTGAATCTTTGGTTAGCTTAAGATAGTGTGTTAACTAAGTGTGGGGAAATTGTGGGAACATGGGTTGATAGGAATGTGTTATGTTTCTACTCTATTTAAATATTGGGAATTTGGGTGCCTACTCATGTGAAAAAGGAAAAATCATATGCATTGAAATGTTATGTTTGTTTTCAGGTTAAAAAAAAGAGAGAAAAATTAAAAATATTCAAATAATTAAGTAGAAAAGTAAATAAGGGGACAAAATTACCCCAATGTCAAGTTTAAAGAAAGATCAATGCATATGTGAGAAAATTAAAGAAAAGTTGATGCATGAGTACTTAATGCAAAAGTGGGAATTTTGGGTAGCTAGGCATGATTTTAAAATTTCATAGAGTGTGTGTATGTTAGGTGATAGCTTAAGTTACTCAAGGATTCAATTTATAGCTCACTTGGCCATACATATATCATCACCCTTACCTTAACCCCATTACAACCTTGAAAAGACCTCATGATGTTTGCATTGGTACATTAAATATTTGTTGATTGGTTAGATGAAGAATAAAGTTTTAGAAAGCATGACTAGAGAAGAGTAGAGTGATCAACCCTAGACACTTGAGAGACAAGAAGGCATATACACTACCAGTGAGGGTTCAATGCTTGATTCTATATTCTCTGCTTTCATGAGCTATCTTCTTATACGTTTAATTGCTTCTTATTGTATGATTTGGGTTAGTGCACTACAAGGGAACCGGGTGTTACCTGCGGTAAAATACCAGCCTTTTTTCTAGAGAGCTGCTGTTCGAGTGAGCTGCTGCAGTTCTTCATGCGTTTTGATGGTCCGCCTCCAATAGATCCAAAATGGTTGCCTTCTTTGTTCCAACCGCATCTAATACTCTTATTGCCGCCTAAATTGTCAGCCGTTCTCCCCAACCGCTCCAAACTGCCTGATTTGTTGCGATTCCTGCTGCGTAAATACTCCCCCGCTCCAAATAAACTGAATCGAGGCGGTATTGGGCCCTCACCGCAGCAGATAACTTTGGGGGGAAGGGGGTTTTGCCTCACTAAAATACCCATGCCAAATTTATTTTGCGCCATAACCTTCAAGTATTTGGCGCGAGAACCCTTCGTCAGAGCCAAGGTATAGCAATCACTGGTCTCCTTCTCCGCCGTACTTACCCTTCCCTCTGTCAGATCTAACGGAGTTCGCTCCATCGTTGTTCCGATCACCAGGCTCCTCCCTCAGCCGTGTAGCTCCCGTGCACGAAGGTGAAGAAGAAGGGGTCGTCGGAGTCTTCTCCTTCTGCTGTGCATGTGTGTGTCCTCGTCGGCGTCATCCCAATCCATCCGTCCCTGTGTCATCCTTGGCAGCCTTCTCCCTTTTGGCGGTGCTTCACGTTGCCGATTGTAATAGACTCCCCTCTCAATGGTATGTTCTTCTCCCTCGTCCCAATTTAAGTTTCGGGGCTGTTGAGAAAATTTTTATTGCATGAATTTAATCTTTATGCTTTCTAAATTTTGTTTTGAACAACGTTCTTTTATTAATTTTGGCCAAATTTTTCTTCAATTTAACACTCAGATTGAATTTTCCCCAATATCTGAACCCATGAGTCTTGATGTGTTTGTGTACATTGCTACGGCTCGATTAGCATGTGCTGCTTTACAGTTTCCTAAGACAATTTTATGACCTGGATTCTTGAAAATTCTCTAAGTTGTTTAGATTTGAAATAATGTAAATAAATGCATTTTATCTGTTACCTTTTTCCTCCCTCCTCGCCCCACCATACAAACTGAACTTAAACCCAAACCCTCTATTTATCTTTCTATCTGAATTTATTTTAGAATCCTTTAATTTTTTCCAGTTATATTTCTCAATCTTTTTTGGGTCGAAGTTGAATTTGTGTGGCGAGGGCTTCTGGTGAGTTCATTGCTCTTTTTTCGTTTGTTGTTTGGTGTGGTAGTTCAATAGCTGCTTCGATTAATTGTTGTATGAGTTTTAAATTGAGCTAATTACAGTAGAACGTTATCTTTTAATATCAAAGTAGAACAACTAACATAGTATTAATGAAATTATATTTTATAGTGTTGATTAATAAGACTCTGAATAGCCTTCATCATTAGAAGTTGGAGATGTTTGTGTTTTTGAGCTCATCAATGAAAAAGATCTGCTTGATGTTCATATTTGTAGAGCCCAATGCTAGGGTAATGTATTATAACTTCAGGAACTAAGAGCTCATAATTCTTAGATAAGGTTAATTTCGATTAGATGTATCACTTTTTTTCCCTTACTGTTGAATCAAACTTTTATATTTGGTTTGGACCAGTGATATATATGTATGAAGTAAGTATTTTAATTTTATTTCCTTGTTTTGTCACTTCATGATTAAATTATTATCTTCTCAAAGTGAAAGACAAGGTTGCGTTTCGTATAAGGATAAGAAAAAGTGAGGCAGAATTTTTCATGGATTTGATTCAAAATTGTAAAATTTTAACAAATTGGAGAGGTTAAGAATTCTGTTAACATAATTTTTGAGTCTTTTCCACATTTGAGAACCGTATTGATACATTAAAGATAAAACCATTTTTAGATACCATTAGCACTTAATCCTCTATAACATCCGTTGCTGTCATCTTCTTTCGGTTTTTCAATTAACTTGTCTTCTTACCAGAGACTGTAACTGTGTCTATGAACAAGAAGAACATCCATGGCTCCCTCTAGTTTCCAAAGAAACAAGCATTCTCCTTTCTCTGTGATCTGTTTTGAATGTTTATTTTTCATGGTTTTAATCTCAAGATCTCTCATCAGCTTATCAATATCTTGGTTACCATTGTTCAATGTTTCCTCTAACTCTCGGAGTTAAATTCTGACTTTTTTTGAACTTAATTTGTTTGCATTGAATCAGGTTCTCTGACGAGTGGGTATATCGGAGCTCTTGAATACTTTACTTGGGGTGTATTTCTGTACCTGCAATTGTGACAGGTATTATCAATGGAGTAGAACCTATAAGTCTTGCACAAAGTCTTTTCGGGAATTTATTAAGTATTCATTTTTAATCTAAAGACTTATAAATTAATGGCAAACCACTCCACATATCTATTTGTTCTATTATTCAAGATGTTCTACCAACCTGATTCAGTAAATTTAATTCTGCATTATTATTATAAATGTAATCTTAGTGATTGAACTTGGTAGGGATGAATATGGTATTTCGTTACTTAAGACTGAAATAATAACATTGAAAGGTTCCATTGACACCGAGGAAGATGCCCTGTCTTCATTATTTTGATGAGCATGGAGTTATATGAGACATTATATTCTTACTGATTGACTCATTAGTGATATTTTTAGTGATTGACTCATTAGTGAGGTTGTAATTCAAATTGGTCCACTTTAATCCTTTTCTTCTTGATTTGGTACCAATTTACTGTTTTGTTTTGTGTTAGTGATCTTACTCGTACCTGGCCTCCCTGTGGTAGCTTTTCTTCTTCCCAAGTTTGCCTAATTGAATTGCTTTTAGTAATTCCACTTAGTTATTAGATGAAACAGGTTTATTTTATTGCCATGGTGTCATTTGCCATTTTATTTTATTCCATTTCATTTTATTCCACTATTTTAGAGGAGCATACTAATAATTCTTTTGACTTTCTAACATTTTCCAAACAGTCCATGCTCCTATTAGTAAAGAGATGATAAAGCATTTTGTGAATTTTTGGCTTTTCTTGTCTTCATGGTAGACCAAGTAAAAGTGACTTGTATATTACTGCAAAAGATTTTATCTTCTTTTCTATTATTAGAACAATTGATAACAAGTAAATGGAATTTGTATAACCCAAAAAACTGTACCTCTGACTTAGTGATGTGCATTAAGCTGTTTTCTTAATTTATTGTATTTTTTTCTGTTTCAAAGGCCAATGATTAGTTTAGTATTAGCCAGACTCCAGTCTTTGCTAATGACTTGCACCTATAAAACTGGTCAAAATTAGCTGTAACAATTATTTTTTGATAAGATGTTTAATGTGGTTAAATGTTCATGTTCATTGATACTAAAAAATCTAATTTCTAGGTTAATGTGAATTTTGCTGATTTCTCATAATGTGGGCATTTGTTTATTTTCTGATGATATGAATCTCCCTTATTTTTCTCTTTTCATTTTCAAGGGAAACAATGAAACAAAGAGTTTTGTTTTCCATTGTTCTGCATCTGTCATAATTCAGTTGCATCTTTATGGTTATTTTTGGCTGCACAAGAATAAATATATTTATAGTTACTTTCACATGTATATACAACTAGCTAGTTACTACAAAATTAGAAGCTTTATGTGCAAATTTAAAGTTTAAAGTGGTCCTGCACACTTTATTCAAGCTTTATGTGTTGAATTGCGCTTGGTATTTCAGTGCTGCAGATTGGAAATATGCTGCGGAGCAGTTTGTGAAGAAACCTCCTGATAAAGTTATTGTATACCGTAAGCTTTAACTTTACTGTGATGAGAACCATATGTGATAGAAAAATAAATACCTAAGAGAAAAATGGAAACGAAAAAATTTGCTAAAATGAGAAATTGGTAAAGATACAAGTGAAATGCCATCCTTATACATGGTAGCTTTCTAGTGTTATCGTAACCAAATCCAAAATATCCTTATTAATTACAAGTATATTAATTATTAAATGTTAAATCGATTTATATTTAATTTAACTAATACATTATATTGTAATACTAGATTAATTTCTTCATTTTATTATTCCTCAGATTAATATAATATTTCTCTTTTTTCTTTTTCTTTTTCTTTTTTAAGGAAGGAATTTTATTTTTCATTTCAAATATTTGGCATTGGACCCAAAATTTCTTTCTTCCAGTAATCTTTTTTTGAAAGTGCAGAATTATTCAATGAGTAAGCAATTTTTTTATTTTTCTGTTAGCTGTGTATTATCCTAGATGCTAGTAAATGTGTGTTTTATTATTCGGTTTAGGAGTTATTCTCCCATTCTATAACAAGTGTTAATTATTTACTTTTTTCTCGTGGTCTGACTTTATTTTATGATTTGTTGTCATTCCAATTTTTTCATTAAACTAGATATCGATAAGAGTTGGATTTCAAAGTCACGAGTCGGTGCAGAATATAGGGACGGTTTGACCAAATTCCTAGATTTTGCATTTGCCAATGCATCGTCTGATGGGATGATACGTTGTCCATGTCCGAATTGTGGCTTCCGCCTCTTACAAAATAGAGAGGATGCGTTTGATCAGTTGGTGATCAACCCTTTCCCGTCTACTTACATATTTTGGATCCATCACGGTGAGAGACGCAGGGTCGAGCGCTCTTGTGACGGATGGTGCATGAAATTGTGATCATCAATGGTGCCATCAACATGGTACGCTCAATTGCAATCTCAACTCTTTATCACAACTTCGCACAACTAACCAGCAAGTGCACTAGGTCGTCCAAGTAATAAACCTTACGCGAGTAAGGGTCGATCCCACGGAGATTGTTGGTATGAAGCAAGCTATGGTCATCTTGTAAATCTCAGTCAGGCAGATTCAAATGGTTATGGAGGATTAATGATTAAAAGATAAATAAAACATAAAGTAAAGATAGAGATAATTATGTAATTCATTTGTGAGAATTTCAGATAAGCGTATGGAGATGCTTTGCCCCTTCCGTCTCTCTGCTTTCCTACTGTCTTCATCCAATCCTTCTTACTCCTTTCCATGGCAAGCTGTATGTTGGGCATCACCGTTATTAATGGCTACAGTCCCATCCTCTCAGTGAAAATGTTCAACGCGCTCTGTCACAGCACGGCTAATCATCTGTCGGTTCTCAATCAGGTTGGAATAGAATCCAGTGATTCTTTTGCGTCTGTCACTAACGCCCAGCCTTCAGGAGTTTGAAGCTCATCACACTCATTCAATCCTCGAATCCTACTCAGAATACCACAGACAAGGTTTAGACCTTCCAGATTCTCTTGAATGCCGCCATCAATTCTAGCTTATACCACGAAGATTCTGATTAAGGAACCCAAGAGATAAACATTCAAGCCTTGTTTGCTTGTAGAACGAAAGTGGTTGTCAGGCACGCGTTCATAAGTGAGAATGATGATGAGCATCACATAATCATCACATTCATCATGTTCTTGGGTGCAAATGAATATCTTAGAACAAGAATAAGCCGAATTGAATAGAAGAACAATAGTAATTGCATTAATACTCGAGGTACAGCAGAGCTCCACACCTTAATCTATGGTGTATAGAAACTCCACCGTTGAAAATACATAAGAACAAGGTCTAGGCATGGCCGAATGGCCAGCTTCCCAAAGAGGGTTCAATCATGAAAACATGATCAAAAGATGAAAATACAATAGTAAAAGGTCGTATTTGTAGAGAACTAGTAGCTTAGGGTTTACAAAGATGAGTAAATGACATAAAAATCCACTTCCGGGTCCACTTGGTGTGTGCTTGGGCTGAGCATTGAAGCTTTCATGTGTAGAGACTTTTCTTGGAGTTAAACGCCAGCTATTGTGCCAGTTTGGGCGTTTAACTCCCATTCTTGTGCCAGTTCTGGCGTTTTACGCCAGAATTCTTGAGCTGATTTGAAACGCCTGTTTGGGCTATCAAATCTCAAGAAAAGTATGGACTATTATACGTTTCTGGAAAGTCCAGGATATCTACTTTCCAACGCAATTGAGAGCGTGCCAATTGGGCTTCTGTAGCTCCAGAAAATCCACTTTGAGTGCAGGGAGGTCAGAATCCAACAACATTTGCAGTCCTTTTCAGCCTCTGAATCAGATTTTTACTCAGTTCCCTCAATTTCAGCCAGAAAATATATGAAATCACAGAAAAACACAAAAACTCATAGTAAAGTCCAGAAAAGTGAATTTTAAATAAAAACTAATAAAAATATAATAAAAACTAACTAAAACATACTAAAAACATACTAAAAACAATGCCAAAAAGCGTATAAATTATCCGCTCATCACAACACCATACTTAAATTGTTGCTTGTCCCCAAGCAACTGAAAATCAAATAGGATAAAAAGAAGAGAATATACTATAGACTCCAAATTATCAATGAAACTTAGCTCCAATTAGATGAGCGGGACTAGTAGCTTTTTGCCTCTGAAAAGTTTTGGCATCTCACTTTATCCTTTGAAATTCATAATGATTGACTTCTATAGGAACTCAGAATCCAGATAGTGTTATTGATTCTCCTAGTTAAGTATGATGATTCTTGAACACAACTACTTTATGAGTCTTGGCCGTGGCCCAAAGCACTCTGTTTTCCAGTATTACCACCGGATACATACATGCCACAGACACATAACTGGGTGAACCTTTTCAAATTGTGACTCAGCTTTGCTAGAGTCCCCAATTAGAGGTGTCCAGGGTTCTTAAGCACACTCTTTTTGCCTTGGATCAAAATTTTTTTTTTCGTTTTTTTTATATTCACTGCTTTTTCTTGCTTCAAGAATCATTTTTTTATTTTTCAGATCCTCAGTAACATGTCTCCTTTTTCATCATTCTTTCAAGAGCCAACATTCATGAACAACAAATTCAAAAGACATATGCACTGTTCAAGCATACATTCAGAAAACAAAAAGTATTGTCACCACATCAAAATAATTAAGCTAGTTTTAAGGATGAATTCGAAATCATGTACTTCTTGTTCTTTTGTAATAAAAACAGTTTTCAATTAAGAAAGGTGATGGATTCATAGGACATTCATAACTTTAAGGCATAGACACTAAGACACTAATGATCATATGACACAAATATAGATAAACATAAGCATAAAAATTTGAAAAATAGGAAAATAAAGAACAAGGAAGTTAAAGAACGGGTCCACCTTAGTGATGGCGGCTTGTTCTTCCTCTTGAAGATCTTATGGAGTGCTTAAGCTCCTCAATGTCTCTTCCTTACCTTTGTTGCTCCTCTCTCATGATTCTTTGATCTTCTCTAATTTCATGGAGGTGTATGGAATGTTCTAGGTGCTCCACCCTTAGTTGTCCCATGTTGGAACTCAATTCTCCTAGGGAGGTGTTGATTTGCTCCCAATAGTTTTGTGGAAGAAAGTGCATCCCTTGAGGCATCTCAGGGATTTCATGATGAAGAATCTCCTCATGTCCATGAGTGGGATCTCTTGTTTTCTCCATCCTCTTCTTAGTGATGGGCTTGTCTTCATCAATGAGGATGTCTCCCACTATGTCAATTCTGACTGAATAACAGAGGTGACAAATGAGATGAGGGAAGGCTAACCTTGCCAAGGTAGAGGACTTGTCCGCCACCTTATAAAGTTCTTGGGATATAACCTCATGAACTTCTATTTACTCTCCAATCATGATGCTATGAATCATGATAGCCCGGTCTATAGTGACTTCGGACCGATTGCTAGTGGGAATGATTGAGCGTTGGATAAACTCCAACCATCCCCTAGCCACGGGCTTGAGGTCATGCCTTCTCAGTTGAATCGGTTTCCCTCTTGAATCTCTTTTCCATTGAGCGCCCTCTTCACAAATGTCTATGAGGACTTGGTCTAACCTTTGATCAAAGTTGACCTTTCTAGTGTAAGGGTGTTCATCTCCTTGCATCATGGGCAAGTTGAATGCCAACCTTACATTTTCCGGACTAAAATCTAAGCATTTCCCCCGAACCATTGTAAGCCAATTCTTTGGGTCCGGGTTCACACTTTGATCATGGTTCTTGGTGATCCATGCATTGGCATATAACTCTTGAACCATTAAGATTCCGACTTGTTGAATGGAGTTGGTAAGAACTTCCCAACCTCTTCTTCGGATCTCATGTCGGATCTTTGGATATTCACTCTTTTTGAGTTTGAAAGGGACCTCGGGGATCACCTTCTTCATGGCCACAACTTCATAGAAGTGGTCTTGATGCACCCTTGAGATGAATCTCTCCATCTCCCATGACTTGGAGGTGGAAGCTTTTGCCTTCCCTTTCCTCTTTCTAGAGGTTTCTCCAGCCTTAGATGCCATAAATGGTTATGGAAAAATAAAAAGCAATGCTCGTCCTCGAGCAAAAGAAGGAAGAAGAAAGTAGAAGAAGAAGAAATAGAAGAGATGGAGGTTGCTTTGTGGTTCGGCCAAGGGGGAGAAGTAGTGTTTAGGTTGTGTGAAAATGAAGGAGTGAAGATGGGTTTATATAGGAGTGGAGAGGGGTTGTATGGTTCGGCCATTATGGGTGGGTTTGGGAGGGAAAGTGGTTTGAATTTGAATAGTGAGGTAGGTGGGGTTTTATGAAGGATGGATGTGAGTGGTGAAGAGAATAGTGGGATTTGATAGGTGAGGGGTTTTTTTTGGGGAAGAGGTGTTGAGGTGATTGGTGAATGGGTGAAGAAGAGAGAGAGTGGTGGGGTAGGTGGGGATCCTGTGGGGTCCACAGATCCTGAGGTGTCAAGGAAAATTCATCCCTGCACCAAGTGGCGAGCAAAAATGCTCCTTCTGCAAATTCTGGCGTTAAACGCCGGGCTGGTGCCCATTTCTGGCGATTAACGCCAGCTTCTTGCCCCTTCCTGACGTTAAATGCCAGTCTGGTGCCTCTTTCTAGCGTTAAACGCCCAGAATGGTGCCAGACTGGGCGTTAAACGCCCATTTGCTGCCCTTACTGGCGTTTAAACGCCAGCAAGTTTTCCTCCAGGGTGTGCTATTTTTCTTTCTGTTTTTCATTCTGTTTTTGCTTTTTCAATTGATTTTGTGACTTCCCATGATCATCAACCTATAAAAAAAAACATAAAATAACAAAAGAAAATAGATAAATATATCATTGGGTTGCCTTCCAACAAGCACTTCTTTAATGTCAGTAGCTTGACAGTGGGCTCTCATGGAGCCTCACAGATACTCAGAGCAATGTTGGAACCTCCCAACACCAAACTTAGAGTTTGACTGTGGGGGCTCTGTTTGACTCTGTTTTGAGAGAAGCTCTTCATGCTTCCTCTCCATGGTTACAGAGGGATATCATTGAGCTTTAAACATAAAGGATTCTTCATTCACTTGAATGATCAATTCTCCTCTGTCAACATCAATCACAGCCTTTGCTGTGGCTAGGAAGGGTTTGCCAAGGATGATGGATTCATCCATGCACTTCCCAGTCTCTAGGACTATGAAATCAGCAGGGATGTAATGGTCTTCAATCTTTACCAGAACATCCTCTACAAGTCCATAAGCCTGTTTTCTTGAATTGTTTGCCATCTTTAGTGAGATTCTTGCAGCTTGTACCTCAAAAATCCCTAGCTTCTCCATTACAGAGAGAGGCATGAGGTTTATGCTTGACCCTAGGTCACACAGAGCCTTCTTGAAGGTCATGGTGCCTACTGTACAATGTATTGAGAACTTCCCAGGGTCCTGTCTCTTTTGAGGTAATTTCTGCCTAGTCAAGTTATCCAGTTCTTTGGTGAGCAAAGGGGGTTCATCCTCCCAAGTCTCATTACCAAATAACTTGTCATTTAGCTTCATGATTGCTCCAAGGTATTTAGCAATTTGCTCTTCAGTGACATCTTCGTCCTCTTCAGAGGAAGAATGCTCATCAGGGCTCATGAATGGCAGAAGTAAATCCAATAGAATCTCTATGGTCTCAGTGTGAGCCTCAGATTCCCATGGTTCCTCATTAGGGAATACATTGGAGGCCAGTGGACGTCCATTGAGGTCTTCCTCAGTGGCGATCACTGCCTCTTCCTCCTCTCCAAATTTGGCCATGTTGATGGCCTTGCACTCTCCTTTTGGATTCTCTTCTGTATTGCTTGGAAGAGTACTAGGAGGGAGTTCATTAACTTTCTTACTCAGCTGACCCACTTGTGCCTCCAAGTTTCTAATGGAGGACCTTGTTTCAGTCATGAAACTTTGAGTGGTTTTGATTAGATCAGAGACCATGGTTGCTAAGTCAGAGTGGCTCTGCTTAGAATTCTCTGATTGAGAAGATGATGGAAAAGGCTTGCCATTGCTAAACCTATTTCTTCCACCATTATTGTTATTGAAACCTTGTTGAGGTCTCTTTTGATCCTACCATGAGAGATTTGGGTGATTTCTCCATGAAGGATTATAGGTGTTTCCATAGGATTCTCCCATGTAATTCACCTCTTCCATTAAAGGGTTCTCAGGATCATAAGCTTCTTCTTCAGATGAAGCATCCTTAGTACTGCCTGGTGCAACTTGCATTCCAGACAGACTTTGAGAAATCATATTGACTTGCTGAGTCAATATTTTGTTCTGAGCCAGTATGGCATTCAGAGTATCAATCTCAAGAACTCCTTTCTTCTGATTCGTCCCATTGTTCACATGATCCCTTTCAAAAGTGTACATGAATTGGTTATTTGCAACCATTTCAATGAGTTCTTGAGCTTCTGCAGGCGTCTTCTTCAGATGAAGAGATCCTCCAGCAGAGCTGTCCAATGACATCTTTGATAGTTCAGACAGACCATCATAGAAGATACCTATGATGCTCCATTCAGAAAGCATGCCAGAGGGACACTTTCTAATCAATTGTTTGTATCTTTCCAAAGCTTCATAGAGGGATTCACCTTCCTTCTGTCTGAAGGTTTGGACTTTCACTCTAAGCTTACTCAATTTTTGAGGTGGAAAGAACTTTGCCAAGAAGGCATTGACTAGCTTTCCCCAAGAGTTCAGGCTTTCTTTAGGTTGTGAGTCCAACCATATCCGAGCTCTGTCTCTTACAGTAAAAGGGAATAGCATAAGTCTGTAGACCTCAGGGTCAACCCCATTATTCTTGACAGTGTCACAAATTTGCAAGAACTCAGCTAAAAACTAATGAGGATCTTCCAATGGAAGTCCATGGAACTTGCAATTCTGTTGCATTAGAGAAACTAATTGAGGCTTAAGCTCAAAGTTGTTTGCTCCAATGGCAGGGATAGAGATGCTTCTCCCATAGAAGTCGGGAGTAGGTGCAGTAAAGTCACCCAGCACCTTCCTTGCATTGTTGGCATTGTTGTTGTTTTCGGCTGCCATGTCTTCTTCTTGTTTGAAGATTTCTGTTAGGTCCTCTATAGAGAGTTGTGCTTTAGCTTCTCTTAGCTTTTGCTTCAAGGTCCTTTCAGGTTCAGGGTCAGCCTCAACAAGAATGCTTTTGTCTTTGCTCCTGCTCATATGAAAGAGAAGAGAACAAGAAAATATGGAATCCTCTATGTCACAGTATAGAGATTCCTTGAGGTGTCAAAGGAAAAGAAAAATAGAAGGAAGAGGTAGAAGAATTTGGACTTAGAAAGATAGAGTTCGAATTGTGTATTGAAGAGGAGTGTTAGTCCATAAATGGAAGGATGTGAGAAGAGGGGAAGAAATTTTCAAAAATTAAAGTGAATTAATTAAAAGAAATTTTGAAAAAATGGTAATTGATTTTTGAAAACTAAGATTGAGAAAGAAATAAAGTAATTTTGAAAAAGATTTTGAAATTGGAAATCAAAGAGATATGATTGAAAACTATTTTGAAAAAGATGTGATTAAAAAGATATGATTGAAAAGTTATGGTTTTAAGGAGATATGATTGAAAAGATATGATTGAAAAACAATTTAAAAAGATTTGATTTTTAAAATTAATGACTTGGCTAACAAGAAAAGATATGATTCAAATATTAAACCTTTCTCAACAGAAAATGCAACACACTTGAAATGTTGAATCAAATCATTAATTGTTAGCAAGTATTTTTGAAAATGGAAAGAAATTGATTTTGAAAATATATGATTGAAAAGATATGATTTGAAAAAGATTTGATTTTGAAAAATTATGGAAACTTGAAAAAAATTTGAATTAAAAACAAAATCTTCCCTCTTGTGCCATCTTGGCGTTAAACGCCCAGAATGGTATCCATTCTGGCGTTTAACGCCCAAAATGCTACCCTTTTGGGCGTTAAACGCGGCACCCTGGCTGGCGTTTAAACGCTAGTTTTCCTTCCTCACTGGGCATTTTGAACGCCCAGCTTTTTCTGTGTAATTCCTCTGCTGTATGTTCTGAATCTTCAATTCTCTGTATTATTGACTTGAAAAGACACAAATTAAAATTTTTTTTTGGATTTTTAATAATGAGGAATAATCAAAATGAAACTAAGATCAACTAAACAATGCATGCAAGACACCAAACTTAAAATGAGACACTAGACTCAACAAGAAACATAAAATATTTTTGGTTTTTTATGATTTTGTAAATTTTTTTTTTGGATTTTTTGAAAATTATATGGAGAAGAAAATAAAGAGATTCAAAATTTTTAATAAGAATTCCAGGAATCATGCAATGTTAGTCTAAAGCTTCAGTCTAAAAAAATTAGACATGGCTAGCCAAGATTCAGCAGGACATTGCATTCAAAAGCTAAATTGATTAGAATCAATCAGCTTTGGTGATGATAAAAACATCACCTTGAAACTCTAGTATTCATTCTTAAAAGTTCTGAAAAATACCTAATCTAAGCAACAAAATGAACTGTCAGTTGTCCAAACTCAAACAATTCCCCGGCAACGGCGCCAAAAACTTGGTGCACGAAATTGTGATCATCAATGGCGCCATCAATATGGTACGCTCAATTGCAATCTCAACTCTTTATCACAACTTCGCACAACTAACCAGCAAGTGCACTGGGTCGTCCAAGTAATAAACCTTACGCGAGTAAGGGTCGATCCCACGGAGATTGTTGGTATGAAGCAAGCTATGGTCATCTTGTAAATCTCAGTCAGGCGGATTCAAATGGTTATGGAGGATTAATGATTAAAAGATAAATAAAACATAAAGTAAAGATAGAGATAATTATGTAATTCATTGGTGAGAATTTCAGATAAGCGTATGGAGATGCTTTGTCCCTTCCGTCTCTCTGCTTTCCTACTGTCTTCATCCAATCCTTCTTACTCCTTTCCATGGTAAGCTGTATTTTGGGCATCATCGTTGTCAATGGCTATAGTCCCGTCCTCTCAGTGAAAATGTTCAACGCGCTCTGTCACAGCACGACTAATCATCTGTCGGTTCTCAATCAGGTTGGAATATAATCCAGTGATTCTTTTACGTCTGTAACTAACGCCCAGCCTTCAGGAGTTTGAAGCTCATCATAGTCATCCAATCCTCGAATCCTACTCAGAATACCACAGACAAGGTTTAGACCTTCCGGATTCTCTTGAATGCCACCATCAATTCTAGCTTATACCACGAAGATTCTGATTAAGGAATCCAAGAGATAAACATTCAAGCCTTGTTTTCTTGTAGAACGGAAGTGGTTGTCAGGCACGCGTTCATAAGTGAGAATGATGATGAGCGTCACATAATCATCACATTCATCATGTTCTTGGGTGCAAATGAATATCTTAGAACAAGAATAAGCCGAATTGAATAGAAGAACAATAGTAATTGCATTAATACTCGAGGTACAGCAGAGCTCCACACCTTAATCTTTGGTGTGTAGAAACTCCACCGTTGAAAATACATAAGAACAAGGTCTAGGAATGGCCGAATGGCTAGCCTCCCAAAGAGGGTTCAATCATAAAAACATGATCAAAAGATGAAAATACAATAGTAAAAGGTCCTATTTGTAGAGAACTAGTAGCTTAGGGTTTACAAAGATGAGTAAATGACATAAAAATTCACTTTCGGGCCCACTTGGTGTGTGCTTGGGCTGACCATTGAAGCTTTCATGTGTAGAGACTTTTCTTGGAGTTAAACGCCAGCTTTTGTGCCAGTTTGGGCGTTTAACTCCCATTCTTGTGCCAGTTCCGGCGTTTTACGCCAGAATTCTTGAGCTGACTTGGAACGCCTGTATGGGCCATCAAATCTCGAGAAAAGTATGAACCATTATACATTGCTAGAAAGCCAGGATGTTTACTTTCCAACGCAATTGAGATCGCGCCAATTGGGCTTCCGTAACTCCAGAAAATCCACTTCGAGTGCAGGGAGGTCAGAATCCAACAGCATCTGCAGTCCTTTTCAGCCTCTGAATCAGATTTTTGCTCAGTTCCCTCAATTTCAGCCAGAAAATACCTGAAATCACAGAAAAACACACAAACTCATAGTAAAGTCTAGAAAAGTGAATTTTAAATAAAAACTAATAAAAATATAATAAAAACTAACTAAAACATACTAAAAACAATGCCAAAAAGCGTATAAATTATCCGCTCATCAACGGACAAGAAGATCAATATGAACAACATTTCAACGCCCCGATGCTTGATATGGTCCACGATGCGTTCAACTTCTCAGGACTTCCGGGTCCCGAAGAAGACTCGGAGAATGAACCTGACGGCAGCGCTATGGATGAGTTGCCTTACTTATACAATGAACCTAGTCGAGAAACCCGCAACTTTCACGACCTACTCGAAGACGGGGAGCAGGAGTTATACCCAGGATGTTCAAAGTTCTCTAAGTTGTCTTTCTTGGTGAGGCTCTATCACATTAAGTCCATGTGCGGAGTGAGCGATAAGGCCTTTGGAATGATATTGGAGTTGCTCACGGACGCCTTTGAGCATGCCCGAATTCCATCCACTATGCACGATTCCAAAAAAGTCATAAGAAAACTCGATCTTGCGTACAAAAAGATAGATGCATGTCCAAATGACTGCATGCTATACCAGGGCAACGACCAAGAGCTGACCAAATACAAGCAGTGTGGGACATCGAGATGGAAGCATAAGACTAAGAAGAATTCTAGGGTGAGGATCAAGATGGTTGTCAAGAAGAACGGCAAACCACAAGCGGCGAAGATTCTTCGTTACTTCCCCCTTATTCCACGATTGCAGAGGTTATATATGTCTAGTAAGACAGCCGTTGACATGCAGTGGCATAAGAGAGGTCCTAACTCTGATGGTATGTATAGGCATCCAAGGGACACCAAGGCATGGAAGTCATTTGACGTACGATATCCTAACTTCTCTTGTGATCCGCGTAGTGTTCGCTTAGCATTAGCTAGCGATAGCTTTAACCCTTTTGGGAACATGAGCTCGAAGTACTCAATTTGGCCAGTGGTTCTTATCTCTTATAACATGCCGCCCTGGATTTGCATGAAACCCACTTCGTGTATCCTCTCTATGATTATTGCTGGTCCTAAAATGCCTGGAAATGACATAGATGTGTACCTAGAGCTGTTGATCAATGAGTTGAAGCAATTATGGAGGGGTGTTGAAACTTATGATGCAGTCGAGAAAAAAACCTTCAAGATGCATGCTGCGTTGATGTGGACAATCAGTGATTTTCCAGGCTTGGGGAACTTATCTGGGTGGAACACGTACGGTGGGAGAGCCTGTCCTGTGTGCAATTTGGATGTTGAAACCAACCGCCTTACACACAACCAGAAATGGTGTTTCATGGGTCATCGTCACTTTCTGAATCATGACCACAAATACAAAAAAGACCAGTACTCCTTTGATGGAAAGATAGAGGATAGAGGTCCACCTATTAGAGTCTCTGGTAGAGATATTATCCGGCAGTTAGAGGGTGTGCATGTCCAATTTGGCAAGGTGCAATCGGTTACGGGGAAAAGGTCACGCGGACAGCAAACTTCCATGCAAGACGAGACTCCTTGGAAGAAGAAGAGTATATTCTTTGAGCTGCCATATTGGGAGAACAATGAATTGCGTCACAACCTTGATGTCATGCACATAGAGAAGAATGTGTGCGACAACATAGTATTCACCATAATGAACGTGAAAGGTAAGTCTAAAGACCGCATTAAAGCTCGAAGAGACCTCCAGTCGATGGGAATCAAGCATGATTTGTGGCCACGGAAAGATGGAAAGTACCCATCTGCGATCTTTATTATGACCAATCCACAGAAGGAGCTCTTTCTAAGGACTATCAAGAACGTAGTCTTTCCAGATAGATACGCTAGCAACATTTCCCGCTGTGTGGATTTACGACAACGCAAGTTGTCGGGGCTGAAAAGCCACGACTGTCACATTCTAATGGAATATCTACTTCCAATCGCGTTAAGGAATGCATTGCCTCTCCAAGTGTCTTCTGTCCTGGCGGATTTGTCATCTTTTTTTCGTCGATTATGCAGCAAATCCATAGACCCTCAACAACTTCCTCTCTTTCAGAATCATGTGGTTCATACTCTGTGTCGCATGGAGACAATTTTCCCTCATTCTTTCTTCACAGTGATGGTTCACTTGACAGTTCATCTGGTCGAGGAGGTGCGTCTCGGTGGCCCAGTGCATTATCGGTGGATGTACCCAATTGAACGGTAATTATCAAACAGAATTATCAATTTTGCCCTTAATTAGTGCTTATGACACGTGTTATATTCCCAAAGGTACCTATGCCGTCTCAAGCAGTACGTGCGTAACAGATCACAACCAGAGGGCTCAATTGCAGAGGGATATTTATCCGAGGAGATTTTCGTATTCTGTTCAAGGTACTTAGATAATGTCGAGAGTAGGATTAATCGACCATCCCGTGTTGACGATGGACCGCGTGAAGTCATGCCTGATGAGAGTACAACCATGTTCCCAGAGGTTGGAAAGGTGGTCGGGGCTACTTCTTTTTACACCCTTACACCAGCTGAAAAATTCAAGCTCACCGTCACATATTGGTCAATTGCCTGGCCGTGGAAAAATATCTTGAGTAAGTGCATTTGAAAGTATCTACTTCGTATGATTTTCTATAGTTGGAGAACCTGACATGACATTTTTGTGACGTTTCTAGTGAGTTTAGGGTGATCACAAAGAGAAAGTTACGAAGTTGGACAAGGTCACAATCTCACATAGACAGTATTGTGCACAGAGAATTTTCTGAATGGTTCAAGCGTAAGGTGAATCGTGGTATCATTTTGATACATACATATTAATAATGGTGTCATATTATTCGTATCCCAAGATAATGAATATTCAATTTGTTCACTGCCAGGTTACATTGGGAAGCAGCATGCACCCGAACGAATTGCAGTGGCTTGCATGTGGGGTATGTTGGTGTCCCTTTTGCTAGTTAATTTATATTATTATGTACATATTAGTTGTTATTACTTTGTTTTAATCCGAATGCAGTTGGAAAAGATGCCTCGTGTAGGTTGTTTCACGAAGAAAACCCGTGTAGACACGCAGCCTCAAGTGGGAGGTCATGCGGCGTCAACTTCGCAGAGAGCGGACTGCCCAATTATGCCGCCCAGTGGTAGTAGTGACCCCACATCCTCGTCTTTACGCCCCTTTCGCCCGCCCAGAACCGAACCACTGCCTGCTCCTTGGGCTTCCATGAATAATGTTCAAAACTGGAGCCGGACGCTGAAGAGGTAGACTCAGAGGCAGACGAGGTAGATTCTTTTGACCAACATGTTGATACCCTTTTGGCTGCACAGGATGCTTAGAAGCGCAAGGGACGCAAGACCACAGAATTTTGGGATGTTAAAACAATTGGTATAAGAGAACTTATTTAATTCTACTTTTCATTGCCCTATTTTTCTAAGTGTATTCGTAGCTTGACTCCAATGGTAGCTAACTAAGAATTAATATGTTTTACAGAATCCGATGGCACAATCAAACAGGTCAAACTGAGTGTGAAGGAAGCTATGAAGCCACCTAACGGAAGAAAGGTCGTATTCAGGTTTAACAGTGCACTGCAACCAGTTGAGGATAAAGCAGGTCTACTGAGCGGCGTTATGGGACTGCTAGGATCTGACTACACCAAATTCCCAATCTACGAGAGGGACTGGAGAAATGTTATTTTTATTTCTTCGTACCATTCCAAACTCATACTTTGAACAATACTCACAGCTTAATTTTAATGTTACAGGAAATGTTCCATTTTGAAGAAGATAGTAGAGGAATTATAAAAGGTATAATATTCAGAATGCTAGGAAGGGATTGGAAGGAAACGAGGAATAGATTATACCATCACTGCTATGACCCAGAACTTTCACTTGCAGCAAATATTGAAAATTGCCCAGATGGAATTACTGCGGACCATTGGAAAAGGTTTCTCGATTTTCGCAACAGCGAAGAGACACTGGTAATATAATTTTGTTTCATAACAGACAAAGTCCATTTATGTCACATTTAGTTCGTCAGAACTAGTGTCTAGTAACTCTTAATTTGATGGCATGACAGGATAAGTGTAAGAAAAATGCCGAGAATCGATCAAAGCAGCTTTACACCCACACCGGTGGATCGAAAAGCTTGGCAAGGCTCGGAGAAGAAGAGGTAATCTAATTTTGGGAATGTTTTTTAACTATCTGTTCCTCTACCCTATAAAATTTGTCATCATTATTGGTATAGTCGGAACGACAAGGGAGGATAATTAGTAGAGGAGAGTTGTATCTCTTAACGCACAAAAAAACTGATGGCTCCTATATCCATGATGCAGCTCGCACTATTGGAGTAAGTAATGTGTTCAGAATCGGGAAGTAGTTTCTCCTATGTTTTAATTTTTAAAATTTTATTGGAAGTCTGTACGGTTAGCGACTAGCTAATAAATGCTCTTAATTGCTTATCTATGTGTGTAGGAAAGAGTTGAGGCTATTGAGCAAGGCGATGAATCTTCTAGCCTGTTATCCCAAAATGATTCGCTTGCTCAAGCTCTCGGAAAAGAGCGCCCGGGTAGGGTTCGTGGAATGGGGTTGGGGCCGACTTCTAGTCAAGTCTTCGGTATGAATTCCCATCAGCAGAGCAGTGGTTTTGAAAGGGAGGAGACCAAAGGGTGCTGCTTGAACTACAAGCAGAGTTGGCAGCAGAGAAATTGAAAAGGAAGGCAGTGGAGGATGAAGTAGCAGCCGAGAAGACCAAAAGACAGGTAGTGGAGGATGAAGTAGCAGCCGAAAAGACCAAAAGACAGGCAGTGGAGGATGAAGTGGTAGCTGGGAAGGTCAGGATGCAAGCAATGGAGAGTGCTTTGATATGTCTACTTCAAGGGCAAGGTAGGAAGCTGCCATCAGACGTCGCCACATGGATGAGTGCGTTGGAGGGATAGAATAGAAAGTAGATCTTAGGATTGTGGAACCTTTTCTTCTTTCAGATATACACTTTTATTTTGTTGATTATGCAACTCTTAGTAAGGAGTACACTTTATTGATATTCGGATAATTATATTAATTAAATTATTGGTTTTGCTATTGTCGTTTACCCTGCAATTTAGTTTTCAGGATTTTAAATAATTTAACATACTAATATTAAGAACGATTAAAAAAACAAAAAAAAATGTACATTGAAATAAAAAACAGCGTGGATTGCCAGTGTACAAAACAGTATTTTTGCGGCCATTTAACCGGAAAATAGTGGCGGTTGCGAACTAACCATTAGAAATTTGAAAATTCAGGTTAGGAGATAGCGGCGGTTTTAAACCGCCGCCAGTTACATTTCAAAAAACATTGGCCGTTAAACCGCGACGTTTTCAAACCGCCGGTAAACGCATTAGTCTTTAAACCGTGGCCATTAAATAGCGATGGTTTCGAACCGCCGAACATTTCGTGTGGATCACAGATTTCCAGATTGCAGCGGTTTTAAACCGCTGCTAAACAGTACGACGCTAATCCTGGGTTTTGCGGTGGTTGTGCCAGCGGTTCCTGAGAACCGCCGTAAAATCATATAACCACCCCCTAATAGGTGACGCTTAACAAACCGCTGGAATCCCGTTTGGCGGCGGTTTAAAACCGCCACAAATCACTTCAGAAACCGCCGCTATTTCCTAGTTCCCTTGTAGTGGTGGAATTTGATTTATGTTTGTCTTGAAGAACTTGTTTACTTTTGACCAAGTTGATCGAAACATCTTAGCATATAGTTACGTTCATATACATAGGTTGCATTGCATGAGTCTTACTTTCCCTATTCATTCTTTTTGTCTCCTTGAACTTAGCATGAGGACATGCTAATGTTTAAGTGTGGGGAGTTTGATAAACCACTATTTTATGGTTTATCTTGTGCTGATTTGAGTGGTTTTATCAACTCTTTACTCACTTATTCATATGATTTGCATGATTTTACAATTCCTTTCCAATTTTATTCTATGGTTGAAAACTTGCTTCCTAGACATCTAAATTATATATTTTTAATTCCCCTTATACCATTCGATGCCGTGATCTGTGCGTTAAGTGTTTTCAGGCTTTATAGGGCAAGAATGACTTAGAAGGTGGAGAGGTAGTTTGCAAAAATGGAAGGAACACAAGAAATAAGGAGCTGACCGGCGAGGAACGACGCGTGCGCGTACCTGACGCGTACGTGTGATACGCGAAGACGATCAGCGACGCGTGCGCGTGACATACGCGACCTGCAAAAATCACAGAAAATGCTGGGGGTGACTTTGGGCCGAGTTTGGACCCAGTTTTTGGCCCATAAACACAGACTAGAGCCAGGGAACAAAAAAGAATCAAGACACATTCTCATTACGCATAGTTTTAGTTTTTAGTTTTTTTTTCGGAGAGAGAATTCTACTACTTCCTCTATGTTTTCTTCACATTCATAGTTTTTAGAATTTTATTGCTTTTGCTTTGGATATCGAGAAGAGTCATTACCTCCGTTGAAGCTTCATTCTAGTTTGTTTTCCTATTCCTTTACTCTTTTACTGCCCATTAACCCTGTTTGGATAAGTATGTTTATGATTTTGGGATTTATTAATACAAGGAACCATTTTTACTTGTAATTAATTTTCAGTTATTGTTTATCATGTCTTCCTTTTATTCCCTTCTTAATTCTGTGAAAGTTATATTCATGTTAATGGAGTAGTTTCCTAACTTGATTGGGAGTTGATTAAGAGGAGAACCTTGAGTTGGAATACTCAAGTGTTAATCTTAATTGGGAGTTGTTGACTGACTCTCTAGTCTCTGACTCTAATCCTCTATAAGAAAAGGATTAGGACACGAGCGATAGGATTAGTTGGTTAGTTACTGGACTTTCCCTTATTATATAAGGGATAACCGAGTAGAACAATAACCTTTTATTATTACACTTGGAAAAATTCAATAAGGATAGAACTTCCAATTAATCTCCTCCCAGTCAAGGCTTTTATTTGAATTATATAAATTCTCTCGTTAATTTCCGTTGCTTAAATCTACTATTATTTATTTTTCTGTTTCTCAAACTCAAAAATTTCTTAGAAAATCTCTGACCAATAAGCTGCACTCTTTTGTCAACTCATTGGGAGATGACCTGGGATTTCTACTCCTAGTATTTTGTTCTTAATTTTGTGACAAATTTTTTCTAAATTGATAAGCGAATTTTAGTCGGTTAAGAACTGTACTTGCAATGCTGTTTCCTCTATAAATTCTTAATCGGCCAATTTTCGCAGAGAAAACCGCGTTGCAAGTACAGTTCTTAACCGACTAAAATCCGCTTATCAATTTAAAAAAAAGGTTGTCACAATTTTAGAATAAAAATACTGGGAGTATGAGTCCCAAGTCGGCTCCCAACGAGTTGACAAAAGAGTGCTGTTTTATTAATCAGAAGTTTTCTGAGAAATTTTTAAGTTTGAGAAACAGAAAAATAAATAATAGTAAATTTAAGCAATGGAAATTAACGAGAGAATTTATATAATTTGAATAAATGCCTTGACCGGGAGAAAATTAATTGGAAGTTCTAACCTTGTTGAATTTTCCCAAGTGTAATAATAAAAGGTTGTTGTTCTACTTGGTCATCCCTTACTTAATAAGGGAAAGTCAAGAACTAACTAACCAGCCCTATCTCTCGAATCCTAATCCTTTCCTAATAAAGAATTAGAGTCAGAGACTAGAAGGTAAGCCAACAATTTTTAGTTAAGATTGACACTTGAGAATTTCAACTTAAGGTTCCCCTCTTAATCAGCTCCCAATCAAGTTAGGGAACTACTCCATTAACATGGATATAACTTTCACAGAATTAAAAAGGGAATAGAAGGAAGACACGATGAACAATAACTGAAAATTAATTAAAAGTAAAAAATGGTTCCTTGCATTAATAAATCCTAAAATCATAAACATACTTATCCAAACAGGGTGAATAGGCATAGCCATCCCACTGTATCTGCACCAATGTCTGGGTTGGGGGCTTTTAAAAATTTTATATGTTCTAAGATGTCCTCAGACAGTACCTAACTAAGTTTTGCCTCGTCAAGGTTACACGTGGCTAGATCTCTACACTTCTGAACTCTTGGGATCCAGTGATCATCCCAAACGGATATGATCTTTCCATCGCCTTTCCTCCAAATAAGGTTTTTTTGAAATTCCTCCCAGACCTTAGTTATTTCAATCCAAGCATTTGAGTTGCTAGCCTTCTTGTGGACTTTCGGAATGGTGTTGTCTCCTCCCCCATATTTTGTTCTCATCACCTGAACCCATAGGGCATCCCTTTTATGGATTAATCCCCAGGCTAATTTCATGAGAAATAATTGATTTGTCTCCTACACCCTTCGTATTCCTAGACCACCCTCCTCTTTCGGTTTGCAGATTTTCTCCCAATTTAGGAGGTGAACTTTTTTTTCTTCATCGCTACTTCTCCAAAGGAAATCCCTACAGATTTTGTCCATTTTTATACAAACTGCCATAGGAATCTTCATAGTTTGCATGCAATAGTTAGGTATAGTTGATAGCACCGATTGGATAAGGGTGCATCTCCCCGCAAAGAATAGAGATTTCTTATTCCAACTAGAAAGCTTGGCTTGCATACGTCAAGGATGAATTGGAAATGTTGTTGTTTGCACTTCTCATGTATTAAGGGCACTCCAAAATACTTTCCCAAATTTGCCGTAAGGGTCACCCCAAGCTCCTGGCTTAAATGTTGCTTGACATTGTGATTGACGTTTTTTGAGAAGAAAATACAAGACTTGTTGAAACTGATCTTTGTCCTGAGCTTTCGCAAAATGTATGTAAGGTATTTTTGATAATTTTCACACTTTCACTAGTAGTTCTAGCAAAACAAACTAGATCATCTGCAAAACAAAGATGAGATATTTTAGGCCCATTTCTAGAAATAGTTATTGGTTCCCATTTCTTATCAGCAACAAGTTTATTAATAAGGTGAGATAAACGCTCAATACAAAGGACGAAGAGATAAGATGAGAGGGGATCTCCCTGTCTTATTCCCCTTGTAGGAGAGAAAGCCTCAGACGGTGAACCATTCCAAAGAAGATTCCTAGTAGGAGTGGATATGCAATAGGTAATAACATTAATGATCTCTTCTGGAATACCAACATCTTTCAAGGTTTTCACCACAAAATTCTAATTTAATCTGTCGTAGGCTTTCTCTAGGTCAATCTTTATGGCCATGATCCCTTTCCCTTGACTCCTATTACACATGGTGTGAACAACCTCCTGCGCAACCAAGATATTATCTGCGCTAATTCTGCCAGGGACAAAACTAGCTTGAGTGTTAGAAATAAGCACAAGCATATATTTTTTCAGTCTAGAGGCAATAATTTTAGTAACCACTTTGTAGCAAACATTACAGAGACTGATTGGTCTAAAGTGGCTAAAATTTTCTGGGGCAGAAATTTTGGAGATGATCGCAATGAGCATTTTGTTCACTTTATTAAGTTTATGGGTTGTTGAAAAATGGACTTCACCCAGGTCTTGAGGGAATCAACAATAATATTCCAGGATTGCTGGATAAATTTTGCTAGAATGCCATCACTGTCCGGGCCTTCCAACTTCCCATATCAAAAATGGCAGCTCTAATTTCTTTCTGAGAAATCTCTTTGGAAATATCCATGTAATCCCCTCTAAGGAGCCTCGGGAAACAGCCAGACAATGGGAAAGCACTGTAATTCGAGTCCGTGGAATATAGGGCCTTGAAATAGCTCACGCCCCAACTCTTTAAACACTCGACATCATCAATCCATTGTTCCGCTTCATTTTTAGGGGCTGTTATTTTATTCCTTTTTCTCCTGCCATTGGCTCTTTGATGGAAATATCTGGTATTTCTATCCCCAAAATTGAGGTTTTTACTCCTTGCCATCTGTTGCCAGTAAACTTCCTCCTGCACCGCAATGCCTTCATACTCCAGCCAAAGCTCCTTTTGGAGTTTATCTAGGAAGGGATTTGGGTTGAACATTAGGTTTTTGGTAATTCCCTCTAGCCTTGATAAAATTCATTGCTTTTTTTTGAGGATATGACAAAAAACTTCTCTGTTCCAAATTTTTGCTTCTTGTGTAAAGTTGGCAATGTTCTGAGTGGAGTTATTTCTGTTATCCCAACTTCGTTTAACAAGGTTGTTATAGTCCTCATGAAGAACCCAGGGAGCAAGAAAACGAAAAGTTTTGTTAACCCCCTCAAGATGAGCCATCTGAAAGTCAAGTAAAATAGGGAGATGATCAGACTTAAGTTTAGGCAAATGCTTCACCCCTACTTCTTTAAAGCGGTCAGTAAAATCAAGGTTGCTAAGATAACGATCTAGCCTACTTTTAACATTATTTCTTTGCCAAGTAAAGGGAGGCCCAAAAAATTTAAATCATTTAAACCACAATTATTTATACAATTTAAAAATCCACTAGTATCTATAGAAAGGTTAGAAGAGCCCCCTGAATCCTCAAGAGAAAGAATGGAGTTGAAATCTCCTCCTAAGCACCAAGGTCCATTTGTATTTGCTGCAATATCTTCAATCATCTCCCAAAGCACTCTCCTATTTGCTGCTTGGGGACTTCCATAAACAGCAATGAAGTACCAAGGATCTTCATTTTTCCACTGTACTTCTAGGTGAACCAATTGCTTATGGGTTAGGATTGGTTTAACTTTCCAGAACGCCGATTTTTATAAGCACCAAATTTCTCCTGAGAAGCCTTCATTTTCACTAATGCACCAGGAGTCAAAGCCAAGGTTTTTAATAATATTTTCAGTCTTTTTGCATGATATGTGGGTCTCCAGAAGAATGCAAAAGTTAGATTTATATCTAAAATTTAAATCAGAAAAAATAATGTGAAACCCCTTTGCAGATGCCCCTTACAATTCTAAATAATTATATTCATCATAAAATAGATTATATAAAGAAGTCACAAAAATCAAGAATTTAGCATGAGAGAAGAAAAACTCCATGTTCCAAGATATAGAGGAGGCTATTAAGCTTCCATTTCTTGTGCAGAGTTAACCTCTGTATCAGCTCTATTAGGAGGGTTGTCAGTTTACATCGGCATCTCTGTAGTCATATTTATTGGCATATTGGTAGTTCCTACCTGTTCAGGTGGTTTGTCTTTATAGTAGCTAACTTGATCCCCTTCTGTTGCCCCACCCATAATCCTTGATATGAGATAGGTTGAGTTAGATTCCAAATTGCCACTAGTGGAAGTAACCTGTCCTTTTAGATGTCTGTTGTAATTCTCTTTGCCGGGCCTTTTGAATTGTTGTCAATGGTCTTGATGATTATCATCCTCTCTTGCAATAATAGTTTGATTTTGTTGATTTGCTTCTTGGCTGATTCGTTGAAAGTGTTGCTTTTCTTTATTATTTCTGCCTGCGGCGTAGCTTGTCTGGTTTTTTTCACTTTGCTCATTTTTTCTAATTTTGTGTGAATAATTTTTGGCACCTTGTTTAGGCCCTGATCTGGCACTTATTTGATTGGGTTCCTCCCTGTTGTAGGGTTGCATTTCCCTTTTAGTGGCTGTTATTTCATTGTTTTGACTAGGTTGATTCTTTTCCTTGAATAGAGATAATCTTTCCTTTCTTGGATTCCTCACCCTCCTCCTTAGTTACTTCCTCATTTAGGATTTCAAATCTGGATCCATGTCCCTTCTTTTCTTTGGTAGTATTAATCTCATTAATTCTTAAATTCTTTTTTCTTTGAGCTTTCCTGACTACCATCCATGGGCTAAAGGGGCTAGGCTCACTAGTATGAGCGTTGTCTAGTTGGAGGGGTCTACTTTGTTGAGGATTACCAACGGTAGTATTAGGAATTGCATTAATTGTACCATTATTTTCTCCCCCAATTTTTTCTTTCCCTTTTTGTGGATTCTGAAGATTTTGGTCTTGCTCCTAGTGGCTGCAGATGTTTCTGTTCTCCTTGTGGTGGTTCCGATCACTATTGCCACCTTGATCAAAATTCATCCCCGTGACATGCTTCCTCATTTCTGGACAGTCATCCATCTTATGCCCATATCTTTCGTAGTGGAAATAGATCTGATGCAATCATTCATAGAGAAAATAGAATTCCTTACCTAAGGCTGCAAAGGACGGCACCAGTTGCTTCCTCAAATCGTTTTCCACGCAAATACGAGCGAATTTACCCCTCGAGTGAATAGAAGTATTTTCATCTATCCGCAACATGGTTCCCAATATTTTTCCAACCTTCCATAAGAAATATCTATTGTAAAGTTCTACTGAAAGATTTGGAATTCTGACCCAAACCGCTAGTTTATGGACTTCCATTTCTTGAGGCATGAACAATGGTCTCCATCTTTGGATTAGCAGATAGTGGTCTGCTATCATCCAAGGCCCCTCAAATAAGGCGTGTGCGTAGTCATCTTGATTCGAGAACTAAACTACAAAAAATCCTCCTTCTAAATCCATGACTCGGGTTGTTTCTTTGACAGCCCACCGCTTGTTAATCCATCTTTCCATTGCCTGAAGGTTGATCTTTTTTCCTAGAGGTTTGACAATTAGGGTCTGTTTTCATGGTTTGCACCGGTCTTTATATTCGTCAAGGGTAACGTCAATGTTGGGTTTTGAATTGAAGGGAGCTTGATTGCAGAGATCCAAATCTAAGGATTCACTATCCGAGATATACTCTTCTGCCACCATTTTTGCTATTTCCTCTGGGTTAAGCTTTCCCAGGCCATCATGAACCAAACTGTCTCTATAGAAAACTCTCGGTGGTTGAGTCGGGATGGTTTTCGGTACTACTTCATTATTGTCACTAGCTTGACATTGATCTCCCTTTAGGGTGGTTGATCCTGGTGATGTCTCAACTTGTCCCCTCTCACTGTAAGCTTTCTCTGTGTGCCTTGATGCTCTATTTCAATGTGCTCGAGAGAGAGTACTTGGTTAACAGTGTAGTGGTCTTCTGCTCCCAACTGTTGATATACTAATTGCACCTTGTCACCTTTGGAAAATCCTTCAGTTGGGATTTTCTTATTTTTCCACCCTTTGTAAGCCTTCTTCTTGTTCTTCATCTTTTTCTTTCTTGTTGATCTTTCTCCCCTGACAGTGACTTGAGTTGTGATACCTTCCTGTTTGTTTATCATCCTGGCTTCTTTTTGAATTCCTTCTCCTTCTTGCACCTGCTCATTTTTCTGTTCTACTGTATTGTTGGTTGCTTGCTTTGGAGGAGAGTCACTACTTGTCTTGCTTGTTCCTTCATTACTTTGTGATTCTGGAAATACTTTCAGGGTGATGCTTTCTTCATGCATCCTGAGGGTTAGCTCTCCCTGCTCTATATCTACAATGGCTTTAGCAGTGGCCAAAAATGGTCGACCAAGTATTATGGAGTCATTCTCATTCTCTAATGAATCTAGGATCACAAAGTCTGCAGGAAATATGAACTTGTCAACCTTAACTAAAAGGTTCTCAATCAACCCTTTAGGATATACCACTGATTGGTCCACCAATTCCAAGGACATCTGTATTGGTTTCACCTCTCCTATGCCAAGCTTTTTCACTAAAGAAGATGGAATTAGATTTATACTTGCTCCAAAGTCACACATCCCCTTGTTGATGAATAGGCTTCCAATAATGCAAGGTAGGAAGAAACCTCCAGGATCTTCAAGCTTGGGAGGGAGCCCTTTTCTGATTAATGCACTGCATTCTTCAGTGAGCAGCACAGTCTCTTTTTTCAATCCAACTCCTTTTCTTGTTAATAAGCTCTTTTAAGAACTTGGCATACAGAGGCATTTGCTCCAATGCTTCAGCCAAGGGTATGTTGATCTCTAGCTTCTTGAAAATCTCAAGGAATTTAGAAAAGTGTTGGTCCTTAACCTCTTTGTGGAATCTTTGGGGATAAGGCAGTGGAGGTGTCAAGTTTTTCTCCACTTGATGTTGTCTTGGATTTGGTTCTTCCATGATCTGCTTTCCCTTCTTCAGATTTTGTGGTCTATCTTCTTTTTCTTGAGGTTGATTCTGAGGGTGATTGCTTGCTGTTGCATCTTCATCATTGGCTGCCTCTTTTTCAACTTGTTTCTTGTCACTTTCCTTGGGCTTCTTGGTGGCTTCTTCATCTTTCAGCAGGATTTTTCCACTCCTTAACTGTATTGCCTTGCACTCCTCTTTTGGATTAGGAATGGTGTCACTTGGTAGTGAGCTTGATGGTTTTTCAATAGAAATCTGCTTGGAGATTTGCCCAATCTGCCTCTCTAGGTTCTTCATGGAGGCTTCTTGGTTCTTTGTTGTCAATTCTTGATTCTTCATCATCTTCTCCATGAGCATCTCTAGATTAGTAATCCTCTAAGAGTCTTGTGAGATTGGTTGGTTTTGGGGTGTTGATGGATGATGGTAGGTGTTTTGGTTAGTTGGGTGGTTATTGGGTGGATAATGGTTAGAGTTGGGATACGTGTTTTGTGGTTTTCTGTATGTGTTTTGGTTAGTGTTTGGCTGGTTGTTGTGGTTTGTGTTTTTCCAATTGTTTTGAGTTGAGTTCCTTTGCCATGGCTGCTGAGTTTGATTATGGTTGTCTCCCCATCTGAGGTTGGGATGGTTTTTCCAAGAAGGATTGTAAGTATCACCATAGACTTCATTTGTTCCAGGATTTTGATTGTGCATGTATTGGACTTGCTCTTGCTGTTGTTCCTCTTGAATTTCTTCATTTTGCCCCCAAGTAATTGATGGTTGGCTTGTGGCACTCACTGATGCAACTTGAAGGCTGTCAATTCTCTTGGCCATCTGCTCAAACTGTTGTTGAATTTGCTGCTGCATCATTTTGTTCTGAGCTAGGATTGAATCTACTCCTTCCAACTCCATTGCTCCTCTCCTTTGTGATGGTTGGCGTTGCCTTTGGTGAGCAAAGAAATATTGGTTGTTAGCCACCATATCAATGAGATTTTGAGCTTCCTCTGTAGTTTTCATGAGTTGTAATGAGCCTCCAGCTGAATGATCAAGTGCTTCTTGAGCCTTCAGAGTAAGTCCCTCATAGAAGTTCTGCAGCTTGTCCCACTCAGTGAACATCTCTGGTGGACATTTCCTCAGCAGTGCCTTATATCTTTCCCATGCTTCATATAAATTTTTAGCCTCCATTTGAGTGAATGTCTGCACCTCAGTCTTCAATCTTATGATCCTTTGAGGGGGATAAAATTTGGCAAGAAACTTGCTCACCAAATCATCCCAAGTGTTGATGCTCTCCTTTGAAAATGTTTCTAGCCATTGAGTGGCTTTGTCCCTAAGAGAGAATGGAAAGAGCAGTAACTTGTAGCTGTCAGGAGGCACACGATTGGTTTTGACAGTGTCACAAATCCTCGGGAAAGTGGATAGATGTTGATTCGGGTTCTCCAATGGTCCTCCTCCAAAAGAACAGTTGTTTTGGACTAAAGTGATGAGTTGTGGCTTTAGTTCAAAGTTGTTTGCATTGACATTAGGAGTAAGAATGCTACTCCCATAGTGTCTAGCATTTGAAAATGTGTAGGAAGCCAGTACTCTTCTTTGTTGTGGGTTATTGTTGGCTCCTCCTTCTGGTTGATTGGGATTTGATGGATCTCCTTCTATCTCTTGGAATTCCTCTTCAGATTCTTCCTCTCCAATAACGTTCTTCCCTCTTTCAGCTCTTCTTATTCTTCGAAGAGTTCTTTGGTCAATTTCAGAGAGAATAGGGGAAGCTCTTCCTGTACTTGACATACAAACACACAATAAGAAACACACAGATCCAGAAAACCAGTGAAACTTCAATCTATTGCTAGAATGAAGTTTTAGTTAGTTTAAACAAAAATTCAAACAGTTAGTGTGTTAGTCAAAATTAAAGAAACTGAAAAGAAAAAGTGCTTGATCTAAACCTCCACTTCACTTAATCATTGTCAATCTATTTCAATCCCCGGCAACGGCACCAAAAACTTGATGTGTGGAAAACGATCCAACACAAAACTCACCGGCAAGTGTACTGGGTCGCATCAAGTAATAAAACTCACGGGAGTGAGGTCGATCCCACAGGGATTGAAGGATTGAGCAATTTTAGTTTAGTGGTTGATTTAGTCAAGCGAATCAAGTATTGGTTGAGTGATTTTGTATCCAACAGTAAGTAAATAGCAGGAAATGTAAAGGGAGGGGGATGAATTGCAGAAATTAAAGAGAACTGAAAGTAAAGGTGCTGAATCTTAAAGAACAAGAAATTAAATGACTGAAACTTAAAGTGCAAGAAATGTAAATTGCAGTAACTTAAAGTGCAAGAAATATAAATTGCTTGAATGGAAAAAGGGAATTGAGGACTGGGAATTCAGAATTTCAGCAAGAGAAATTAAATTGCAATAATTAATAAAGCAGAAGATGAATTGGAAGTAACTAGAATTCAAACAGGAATTGAAATTAAATTACAGCAGGGGTTCAATGAAGAACCAAAAAAGGAAAATGGGATCTCAGGACTCCAGAGACTAGATAGCAAAGCCTAGATCTCAATTGCCTTCCCAGATCCAAGTTCACAAAGCAATTAACAAGAAATTAAAGAAGAAGCAGTAAAGGAAATGTAATTGAACTCAATTATGCAGAAGAGAAATTAAAGAGATCTTGAATGGAGATTGAGACAGAAATTCCTCAATTCTTCACACCCAAGACTCAAACAAGAAAAGTAAAAATGCTCAAGCAAGAACGAGGAAGAAGAGAGATCAATTCTCCTCCCCAATTCTTTGAAATCTCAGTTCCTAGCTCTCAATGAAGTCTCAAAAATCAAAAGAAGGTTCAAAAGTTCAAAGCAAAGCAAAAGTTCAAAGCTCAAAAGAAAAGGTCCTAATTACATCAAACTATCTCCTATTTATACACTTTCTATTCTTGGATCTTGGAATTTGGATGGGCTTTTGATTTGGTGAAGAAATGAATTAAATTGGAGCTTTAATCCAATTTTCAGCCCATGAAAAATTGGCTTCCAGGAGGCTGCCCTGCCCTTGTGGAGGGCAGGAAATTGTGCGTGCGGCCCTTGTGCATGCGTGTTGGTGCGTGTGGTGCTGCAGGATGCTGCCCTGCCCTCCACAAGGGCAGATTTTGGTGCGCCAGATTTTGCTGCCCATGCGTGCTGCTGCTGTCGAGACCCCCTTGGTGCGCCAGATTCTGCCCATGCGTGCGTGCACCACAAAATGCTGCCCTGCCCTCGCGGAGGGAGGGCAATGTTTCCAAAAATGAAGCCCCACGTTCGAAACTCGGTGGAGGCACACACTACTTCTTTTCCTTGGTTTTCTTGGCACCAAAGTAAGGCCTAGTTCCTTGCTTTCTCATGGTGCCGAGTTCGATCCTTGTGGCAAGTATTGGTAAGCTTTTTCCTTGAATTTATTTCTTTGATGAGCCCGATATTGCTCTTGAGGAGGGCAGGGCAGAGTTTTTGTTCCCTTTGGTCCTTGGCATTAAATTGTGCTCCGCCCTTGTTGTGGGCAGGGCAGTGATGCTTTTCATGGTTTGGCTCATTATGTTGCTCTCCTGGAGGGCAGTGTGCCCTTGTGGAGGGCAACATTTCCTTCCTCCTTCTATGCGCCACACTCTTTTCTCCTTGGGCCACGCTTTCTTAAGCCACATTTTTCCTTTTTTTCTTTCTTTCTTCACCTACAAGAAACCAAAACAACCACTCAAAGTATCTCTAAATTCACAAGGTTTATAATTCATTAAAAATCAATTAATTCTTGCTCAAACCTCATGATTTAGCATCAATTTAATGGTAGTTGCTTGATTTAAAGAAGTTATGCATTTTCATTCCAAATCACTTACTTAGGATGCAAGAAAGTGCATAAAGACTAATAAAACTAGTGAAATTAGCTTGAAAAATGGGTATATGATGACTTGTCATCAATATAATTTTTTTAAAAATTAAAAGTTGTCTAATTTATCTGACCAAAAACATTACCATTAACCAAAAACAAAAGCCATTTATTGTTTTTGTGCTGAGTTCTGAATAAGGGCATTGAACCTTGTACACCTTTATTTTGGGCTAAATATAGTGTTAGAATTTGGTTGAATTAGTCCCACATTGCTTAGAATAGCAAATGGAGTGGGTGGCCTAGGCTATAAATATGAAGCTAAGTTCTCCATATTTTTTGCACCAGTCGGAAACACTTAAAGCTTGTATCTGACTTTTATTTTCCTCTATACTCTTTGATTAGAGAGTGTTGTGAGGTGTAGTTAAATATTTGCTTTGAGAGAGTGTGGGTGTACTGGGGTGCCAGTGTTAAAGAGAAAGAAGTCTATGTGTTGTAACAATTTTCACATAGTGATATTCTCTGGTTGTCATTTGACAACGGCCGTGGTTTTTTCTCCGGTAATTGGAGTTTCCACGTTAAATTCTTGTATTGTGATTGTGTCTATTTTATTTCTCTATGAAAGGTATTTTCTCAAAGGGGAATGGTGTATTATTCCCAACATGTGGTATCAGAGCTTCGGTTTGGTAGGATTTATTCTTAGTATGCTCTGTGGTTGCAGCCTAGTCTGACCTTCCACATCAGAAAAGAATTTTGTCCTGTGGCTTGAGGTTGATCTTTGGTTGCTGTTGTTGTTGCTGGAAGGCAGTGTGACACTGTGAGAGTGCAGTTTGGAAAGGTTCTGGCTAAGGAAAGACTTGGTATTTAAGTGTGTCTATTGTGACCCACCTCTCTTTCCTGGGGACCCTTCCTAGTGCACGGTCTACAATTGAGTTATACTATTCCAGTATACGGTTGCAACAATGTCAGGATATTCAAGTGCTGTGAAGCTTGAAATATAGAAATTTGATGGAAGAATCAATTTTGGCTTGTGGCAAATACAAGTCAAGGATGTGTTGATACAATCAGGTTTGCACAAGGCGTTGAAGGAGAAGATCTCTGGTTGCTCTCTCTATGAGAGAAGATGATGTTCTCTAGAAGACAAGAAGTATCCTCTTGGTATTGCCGCACTGCCATGGATAAGGATAAGCTGTGGCAATCGGGTCCACAAATTGCACACGGGCATTGGTTGGCGTTGAGATGCAAGGTGTGTGGCGGAGTTATGTCGATGGCTAAAGAACTTCCAGGAAAAGCCAATTTGGAAGTTGCACCATGAATTTTCAGCAAGATTTCGATCTGTACTAAGGTGAAATGCTTGGAGTGGTCTAATTCCAAGTGAGTATACTTTCATGGTGGAGTATGATAGTTCTCTGAACTATGATTGTCGGTATAGACAATGGCAGCAAAAAATTGTCGGTGTTGACAATGGAAGCTGAAGATGTGTGACTATTTCAATCAAGATGGAGATTGTTAGGATTTGGTTGAATTAGTCCCACATTGCTTAGGATAGCAAATGGAGTGGGTGGCCTAGGCTATAAATAGTGTATTCTCCATATTTTTTGCACCAGTCGGAAACACTTAAAGCTTTGGTGCACGAAATTGTGATCAATACTTTTCACAACTCAAATAATCCCCGGTAATGAATCCAAAAACTTGGTGTTCAATACCATGGCATAAACACAACTTCGCACAACTAACCAGCAAGTGTACTGGGTCGTCCAAGTAATAAACCTTACGCGAGTAAGGGTCGATCCCACAGAGATTGTTGGTATGAAGCAAGCTATGGTCACCTTGTAAATCTTAGTCAGGCAACTCAATTGGGTATGGGTGATATACGAATAAAACATAAAGATAAAGATAGAGATACTTATGCAATTCATTGGTGAGAATTTCAGATAAGCGTATGGAGATGCTGTGTCCCTTCCGTCTCTCTGCTTTCCTAATGTCTTCATCCAATCCTTCTTACTCCTTTCCATGGCAAGCTGTATGTAAGGTTTCACCATTGTCAGTGGCTACCTCTCATCCTCTCAGTGAAAATGTTCAACGCACCCTGTCACGGCACGGCTATTCAGCTATCGGTTCTCGATCATGTCGGAATAGAATCCATTGATTCTTTTGCATCTGTCACTAATGCCCCACAATCGCGAGTTTGAAGCTCGTCACAATCATTCAATCATTGAATCCTACTCAGAATACCACAGACAAGATTTAGACCTTCCGGATTCTCTTGAATGCAGTCATCAATTCTAGCTTATACCACGAAGATTCCGATTAAAGAATCCAAGAGATGTCCACCCAATCTAAGGTAGAACGGAGGTGATTGACAGTCACACGTTCATAGGTGAGAATGATGATGAGTGTCACGGATCATCACATTCATCAAGTTGAAGAACAAGTGATATCTTAGAACAAGAACAAGCTGAATTGAATAGAAGAACAATAGTAATTGCATTAATACTCGAGGTACAGCAGAGCTCCACACCTTAATCTATGGTGTGTAGAAACTCCACCGTTGAAAATACATAAGAACAAGGTCTAGGCATGGCCGTGAGGCCAGCCCCCAAAACATGATCAAAGATCCAAAGATCCAAGAATACAAAGATCTAAAGATACCAAGATGAAAATACAATAGTAAAACGTCCTACTTATAGAGAACTAGTAGCCTAAAAATCTACTTCCGGGCCCACTTGGTGTGTGCTTGGGCTGAGCATTGAAGCATTTTCGTGTAGAGACTCTTCTTGGAGTTAAACGCCAGCTTTTATGCCAGTTTGGGCATTTAACTCCCATCCTTGTGCCAGTTCCGGCGTTTAACGCTGGGAATTCTGATGGTGACTTTGAACGCCAGTTTGGGCCATCAAATCTTGGGCAAAGTATGGACTATCATATATTTCTGGAAAGCCCAAGATGTATACTTTCCAACGCCATTAAGAGCGCGCCAATTGGGCTTCTGTAGCTCCAGAAAATCCACTTCGAGTGCAGGGAGGTCAGAATCCAACAGCATCTGCAGTTCTTTTTAGTCTCTGAATCAGATTTTTGCTCAAGTCCCTCAATTTCAGCCAGAAAATACCTGAAATCACAGAAAAATACACAAACTCATAGTAAAGTCCAGAAAAGTGAATTTTAACTAAAAACTAATAAAAATATACTAAAAACTAACTAGATCATACTAAAAACATACTAAAAACAATGCCAAAAAGCGTACAAATTATCCGCTCATCACAACACCAAACTTAAATTGTTGCTTGTCCCCAAGAAACTGAAAATCAAATGAGATAAAAAGAAGAGAATATACAATGAATTCCAAAAACATCTATGAAGATCAGTATTAATTAGATGAGCGGGGCTTTTAGCTTTTTGCCTCTGAACAGTTTTGGCATCTCACTCTATCCTTTGAAATTCAGAATGATTGGCTTCTTTAGGAACTCAGAATCCAGATAGTGTTATTGATTCTCCTAGTTGAGTATGATGATTCTTGAACACAGCTACTTATTGATTCTTGGCCGTGGCCCAAAGCACTATGTCTTCCAGTATTACCACCGGATACATACATGCCACAGACACATAATTGGGTGAACCTTTTCAGATTGTGACTTAGCTTTGCTAGAGTCCCCAATCAGAGGTGTCCAGGGTTCTTAAGCACACTCTTTTTGCCTTGGATCACAACTTTATTTCTTTTTCTCCCTTTTTTTTCGTTTTCTTTTCTCCCTCTTTTTTTTTGTATTCACTGCTTTTTCTTGCTTCAAGAATCATTTTTATGATTTTTCAGATCCTCAGTAACATGTCTCCTTTTTCATCATTCTTTCAAGAGCCAACATTCATGAACCACAAATTCAAAAGACATATGCACTGTTTAAGCATACATTCAGAAAACAAAAATATTGCCACCACATCAAAATAATTAAACTGTTATAAAATTCAAAATTCATGCAATTCTTCTCTTTTTCAATTAAGAACATTTTTCATTTTAGAGAGGTGATGGATTCATAGGACATTCATAACTTTAAGGCATAGACACTAAGACACTAATGATCACAAGACACAAACATAGATAAACATAAGCACTAAAATTCGAAAAACAGGAAAATAAAGAACAAGGAAATTAAAGAACGGGTCCACCTTAGTGATGGCGGCTTGTTCTTCCTCTTGAAGATCCTATGGAGTTCTTGAGCTCCTCAATGTCTCTTCCTTGCCTTTGTTGCTCCTCTCTCATGATTCTTTGATCTTTTCTAATTTCATGGAGGAGAATGGAATGTTCTTGGTGCTCCACCCTTAGTTGTCCCATGTTGGAACTCAATTCTCCTAGGAGGTGTTTAGTTGCTCCCAATAGTTTTGTGGAGGAAAGTGCATCCCTTGAGGCATCTCAGGGATTTGATGATGAGAGGGGTCTCTTGTTTGCTCCATCTTCTCTTAGTAATGGGCTTGTCCTCATCAATGGGGATGTCTCCCTCTATGTCAACTCCAACTGAATAACAGAGGTGACAAATGAGATGAGGAAAGGCTAACCTTGCCAAGGTAGAGGACTTGTCCGCCACCTTATAAAGTTCTTGGGATATAACCCCATGAACTTCTATTTTTTCTCCAATCATGATGCTATGAATCATGATAGCCCGGTCTATAGTAACTTCGGACCGGTTGCTAGTGGGAATGATTGAGTGTTGGATAAACTCCAACCATCCCCTAGCCACGGGTTTGAGGTCATGCCTTCTCAATTGAACCGACTTTCCTCTTGAATCACTCTTCCATTGGGCGCCCTCTTCACAAATGACTGTGAGGACTTGGTCCAACCTTTGATCAAAGTTGACCCTTCTAGTGTAAGGATGTTCATCTCCTTGCATCATGGGCAAGTTGAATGCCAACCTTACATTTTCCAGACTAAAATCCAAGTATTTCCCCCGAACCATAGTAAGCCAATTCTTTGGGTCCGGGTTCACACTTTGATCATGGTTCTTGGTGATCCATGAATTGGCATAGAACTCTTGAACCATTAAGATTCTGACTTGTTGAATGGGGTTGGTAAGAACTTCCCAACCTCTTCTTCGGATCTCATGTCGGATCTCCGGATATTCACTCTTTTTGAGTTTGAAAGGGACCTCGGGGATCACCTTCTTCAAGGACACAACTTCATAGAAGTGGTCTTGATGCACCCTTGAGATGAATCTCTCCATCTCCCATGACTCGGAGGTGGAAGCTCTTGCCTTCCCTTTCCTCTTTCTAGAGGTTTCTCTGGCCTTGGATACCATAAATGGTTATGGAAGAACAAAAAGCAATGCTTTTACCACACCAAACTTAAAAGGTTTGCTCGTCCTCGAGCAAAAGAAGAAGGAAGAGAGTAGAAGAAGAAGAAATGAAGGAGATAGAGATGGCTTTGTGGTTCGGCCAAAGGGGGAGAAGTAGTGTTTAGGTTGTGTGAAAATGAAGGAGTGAAGATGGGTTTATATAGGAGTGGGGAGAGGGGTAGGGTTCGGTTATGGGAGGGTGGGTTTGGGAGGGAAAGTGATTTGAATTTGAATGGTGAGGTAGGTGGGGTTTTATGAATGATGGATGTGAGTGGTGAAGAGAAAGATGGGATTTGATAGGTGAAGGGTTTTTTGGGAAAGAGGTGTTGAGGTGATTGGTGAATGGGTGAAGAAGAGAGAGAGAGTGGTGGGGTAGGTGGGGATCCTGTGGGGTCCACAGATCCTGAGGTGTCAAGGAAAAGTCATCCCTGCACCAAGTGGCGAGCAAAAATTGCTCCCTGTGCCAATTCTGGCGTTAAACGCTAGGCTGGTGCCCATTTCTGGCGTTTAACGCCAACTTCTTGCCCTTTCCTGGCATTTAACGCCAGTCTGGTGCCCCTATCTGGCGTTAAACGCCCATCTGCTAGCCTTACTGGCGTTTAAACGCCAGCAAGATTTTCCTCCAGGGTGTGCTATTTTTCTTTCTATTTTTCATTCTGTTTTTTCTTTTTCAATTGATTTTGTGACTTCTCATGATCATCAACCTACAAAAAACATAAAATAACAAAGGAAAATAGATAAAATATAACATTGTGTTGCCTTCCAACAAGCGCTTCTTTAACGTCAGTAGCTTGACAGAGGGCTCTCATGGAGCCTCACAGATGCTCAGAGCAATGTTAGAACCTCCCAACACCAAACTTAGAGTTTGAATGTGGGGGTTCAACACCAAACTTAGAAGTTAGTTGTGGCCTCCCAACACCAAACTTAGAGTTTGACTGTGGGGGCTCTGTTTGACTCTGTTTTGAGAGAAGCTCTTCATGCTTCCTCTCCATGATGACAGAGGGATATCCTTGAGCCTTGAACACAAAGGATTCTTCATTCACTTGAATGATCAATTCTCCTCTATCAACATCAATCACAGCCTTTGCTATGGCTAGGAAGGGTCTGCCAAGGATGATGGATTCATCCATGCACTTCCCAGTCTCTAGGACTATGAAATCAGCAGGGATGTAATGGTCTTCAACTTTTACCAGAACATCCTCTACAAGTCCATAAGCTTGTTTTCTTGAGTTGTCTGCCATCTCTAGTGAGATTTTTGCAGCTTGCACCTCAAAGATCCCTAGCTTCTCCATTACAGAGAGAGGCATGAGGTTTACACTTGACCCTAGGTCACACAAGGCCTTCTTAAAGGTCATGGTGCCTATGGTACAAGGTATTGAAAACTTTCCAGGATCTTGTCTCTTTTGAGGCAGTTTCTGCCTAGACAAGTCATCCAGTTCTTTGGTGAGCAAGGGGGTTCATCCTCCCAAGTCTCATTGCCAAATAACTTGTCATTTAGCTTCATGATTGCTCTAAGGTATTTAACAACTTGCTCTTCAGTGACATACTCATCCTCTTCAGAGGAAGAATACTCATCAGAGCTCATGAATGGCAGGAGTAAATCCAATGGAATCTCTATGGTCTCAGTAGGAGCCTCAGATTCCCATGGTTCCTCATTGGGGAACTCATTGGAGGCCAGTGGACGTCCATTGAGGTCTTCCTCAGTGGCGTTCACTACCTCTTCCTCCTCTCCAAATTCGGCCATGTTGATGGCCTTGCACTCTCCTTTTGGATTTTTTTCTGTATTGCTTGGGAGAGTACTAGGAGGGAGTTCAGTAATTTTCCTGCTCAACTGTCCCACTTGTGCCTCCAGATTTCTAATGGAGGACCTTGTTTCAGTCATGAAACTTTGAGTGGTTTTGATTAGATCAGAGACCATGGTTGCTAAGTCAGAGGTGTTCTGCTTAGAACTCTCTGTCTATTGCTGAGAAGATGATGGAAAAGGCTTGCCATTGCTAAACCTGTTTCTTCCACCATTATTATTGTTGAAACCTTGTTGAGGTCTCTGTTGATCCTTCCATGAGAGATTTGGATGATTTCTCCATGAAGGATTATAGGTGTTTCCATAGGGTTCTCCCATGTAATTCACCTCTTCCATTGAAGGGTTCTCAGGATCATAAGCTTCTTCTTCAGATGAAGCTTCCTTAGTACTGCTTGGTGCATTTTACATTCCAGACAGACTTTGAGAAATCAAATTGACTTGCTGGGTCAATATTTTGTTCTGAGCCAATATGGCATTCAGAGTATCAATCTCAAGAACTCATTTCTTCTGATTAGTCCCATTGTTCACAGGATTCCTTTCAGAAGTGTACATGAATTGGTTTTTTGCAACCATTTCAATTAGTTCTTGAGCTTCTGTAGGCGTCTTCTTCAGATGAAGAGATTGATGAGCGGATAATTTATACGCTTTTTGGCATTGATTTTAGTATGTTTTTAGTATAGTTTAATTAGTTTTTATTATATTTTTATTATTTTTTAGTTAAAATTCACTTTTCTGGACTTTACTATGAGTTTTTGTGTTTTTCTGTGATTTCAGGTATTTTCTGACTGAAATTGAGGGTCCTGAGCAAAAATCTGATTCAGAGGCTGAAAAGGACTGCAGATGCTGTTGGATTCTGACCTCCCTGCACTCGAAGTGGATTTTCTGGAGCTACAGATACCCAATTGGCGCGCTCTCAACGGCGTTGGAAAGTAGACATCCTGGGCTTTCCAGCAATGTATAATAGTCCATACTTTGCCCGAGATTTGATGGCCCAAATTGGCGTTGCAAATCAGCTCTAGAATTCCCAGCGTTTAACGCTGGAACTGGCATAAAAGCTGGCGTTTAACTCCAGAAAAAGTCTCTACACATGAAAGCTTCAATGCTCAGCCCAAGCACACACTAAGTGGACCCAGAAGTGGATTTTTACGTCATTTACTCATTTCTGTATACCCTAGGTTACTAGTTCACTATTAATAGGATCTTTTGACATTGTATCTGTACCTCATGACACTTTACACGTTTCTTTGTGTACTTCCCACGGCATGAGTCTCTAAACCCCATGGTTGGGGGTGAGGAGCTCTGCTGTGTCTTGATGGATTAATGCAATCACTACTGTTTTTCATTCAATCATGCTTGCTTCCATTCTAAGATATCACTTGTTCTTAACCCGGATGAATGTGATGATCCGTGACACTCATCATATTCTCAACTATGAACGTGTGCCTGACAACCACCTCCGTTCTACCTTAGATTGAGTAGATATCTCTTGAATTCCTTAACCAGAATCTTCGTGGTATAAGCTAGAATTGATGGCTACATTCAAGAGAATCCGGAAGGTTTAAACCTTGTCTGTGGTATTCTGAGTAGGATTCAATGATTGAATGACTGTGACGAGCTTCAAACTCCTGAGGGCGGGGCGTTAGTGACAAACGCAAAAGAATCACTGGATTCTATTCCGGCCTGATTGAGAACCGACAGATGGATAGCCGTGCCGTGACAGGGTGCGTTGAACATTTCCACTGAGAGGATGGGAGGTAGCCACTGACAACGGTGAAACCCTTGCATACAGCTTGCCATGGAAGGAGCCTTGCATGTTTGAAGAAGAAGACAGTAGGAAAACAGAGATTCAGAAGATGGAGCATCTCCAAAACCTCATCCTGTCCTGCATTACTGCAAAACAAGTACTTATTTCATGTTCTTTTACTTTTTACAATCAACCCTGATAATTATTGATATCCTGACTAAGATTTACAAGATAACCATAGCTTGCTTCAAGCCGACAATCTCCGTGGGATCGACCCTTACTCACGTAAGGTATTACTTGGACGACCCAGTGCACTTGCTGGTTAGTTATGCGAAGTTGTAGTGATCACAATTTCGTGCACCAAGTTTTTGGCGCCGTTGCCGGGGATTGTTCGAGTTTAGACAACTGACGGCTTATCTTGTTGCTTAGATTAGGACTGTTTTATTTTTGTTGGTTTAGAGTCTTTTAGTTGAGTCTAGTTTCATATTCTAAGTTTGGTGTCAATTGCATGCTTTTATTTTTCTTTTAATTTTCGAATTTGCATGTCCTTAGTCCCTTTTTGATCCTTAAAAATTCTAAGTTTGGTGTCCCCTTTGTGTTTTTCCCTTAAAATTTTCGAAAATTAGTGTTTGATTTTCTAAAAATTTTAAGTTTGGTGTCATTTTGTTGTTTTTCTCTTTCCTCTTTTCAAAAATCAAATCTTTTTCAAAAAAATTTTCAATCATATCTTTTTAATTGCTAATCTCAAAATCTTTTTAATTAACTAATTGATTCAGTTTTCAATTTGCTTTGATCTTATTTTCTTTTAATTAGAGAAATTTTATTTTATTTTCCTTTTGTTTTATTTTATTTTTTCGGTTAATTCAAAAAAATAAAATAAAATATTTATCTACTTGCAATCCATATCATTTCCCCTTATCCATCATGGACCTAAGTGGAATTGAACAGTCCAGAAGGACTCTGGGGTCATATGCTAACCCCATTACAGCTGCATATGGGAGTAGCATCTGTACACCTCCCATCAAAGCAAGTAGCTTTGAGCTAAATCCTCAACTCATTATCATAGTGCAGCAAAATTGCCAGTATTCCGGTCTTCCACAGGAAGAGCCTACTGAGTTTCTGGCACAGTTCTTACAAATTGCTGACACGGTACGTGATAAAGAGGTGGATCAGGATGTCTACAGACTATTACTGTTTCCATTTGCTGTAAAAGATCAAGCTAAGAGGTGGTTGAATAACCAACCTACAGCAAGCATAAAGACATGGAAACAGTTATCAGACAAATTCTTGAATCACTTTTACCCTCCAAAGAGGATGACACAGCTAAGGCTGGACATCCAAGGCTTTAAACAAGAGGATAATGAATCCCTTTATAATGCCTGGGAGAGGTATAGAGGTATGCTAAGAAAATGCCCCTCTGAAATGTTTTCAGAGTGGGTACAGTTAGACATCTTCTACTATGGGCTTACAGAAAAAGCTCAGATGTCTTTAGACCACTCAGCTGGTGGATCTATACACATGAGGAAGACAATTGAAGAGGCTCAAGAGCTTATAGACACTGTTGCTAGAAATCAATATTTGTACTCTAGCAATGAGTTCTCTCCAAAAAAGGAAGTCATGGCAGTAGCCACTGATCCTAATCCTCAAGAACAGATGATTGAGCTTAATCAACAATTACACCTGATGACAAAACAGTTAGCAGAATTTAAAGAGATGCTCCATGAAACTAAAATTGCTAACAAGAGCATAGAATTGCAGTTGAATCAAGCAAAACAGCAGATATCTAAACAGATAACAGAAGAATGTCAAGCAGTTCAACTGAGGAGTGGGAAGACATTGAATAACACTGCTCAAAGTAGCAAAAATCCAAATAAGGAACAATTGACAGAGGATAACCAAACCACTGTCCAAAATCCCTTTGAGGACAGTAAGAGCCCAGAGAGGATTACTTTTGGCGTTCAAACGCCAGAAAGGGGAGGAAAGCTGGCGTTAAACGCCCATTCCCTGCCCAGTTCTGGCATTCAAACGCCAGAGAAGGGAGAGAAGTTGGCGTTAAACGCCCAATCTTCACCCAATCCTGGCGTTCAGACGCTAAGGGAGGATCAGACACCTGAGAGTGCTGACAGTAATCCCTCTAAAAAGGCTTCTTCAACCACTTCTGTAAGGAATAAACCTGCAGCAACTAAGGATGAAGATTATAAAGCCAAGATGCCTTATCCTCAGAAACTCCGCCAAGCGGAACAGGATAAGCAGTTTGCCCGCTTTGCAGACTATCTAAGGACTCTTGAAATAAAGATTCCGTTTGCAGAGGCACTTGAGCAAATACCTTCTTATGCTAAGTTCATGAAAGAGATCTTAAGTCATAAGAAAGATTGGAGAGAAACTGAAAAAGTATTTCTCACTGAAGAATGCAGTGCAGTCATTCTAAAAAGCTTACCAGAAAAGCTTCAAGATCCAGGAAGCTTTATGATACCATGCACATTAGAAGGAGCTTGCACCAAGACAGCCCTGTGTGATCTTGGAGCAAGTATCAATCTAATACCTGCATCCACTATCAGAAAGCTTGGGTTGACTGAAGAAGTCAAACCAACCCGGATATGGCTCCAACTTGCTGATGGCTCCATTAAATATCCATCAGGCATAATAGAGGACATGATTGTCAAGGTTGGGCCATTTACCTTTCCAACTGACTTTGTGGTGCTGGAAATGGAGGAGCACAAGAGTGCAACTCTCATTCTAGAAAGACCTTTCCTAGCAACTGGACGAACCCTCATTGATGTACAAAAAGGGGAAGTAACCCTGAGAGTCAATGAGGATGAGTTCAAGTTGAATGCTGTAAAAGCTATGCAGCATCCAGACACACCAAATGACTGCATGGGCGCTGACATTATTGACTCTTTGGTGGAAGAGATCAATATGACTGAAAGTCTAGAATCAGAGCTTGAGGACATCTTCAAAGATGCTCAGCCTGATCAAGAAGAATCAGAGGAAACAAAGGAATTTTCGAAAATTCCTCAGGAGGAGGATAAGCCTCCCAAACTTGAACTCAAACCACTACCACCATCCCTGAAGTATGCATTTCTGGGAGAGGGTGACACTTTTCCAGTGATTATAAGCTCTGCTTTAAATCCACAGGAAGAGGAAGCACTGATTCAAGTGCTAAGGACACACAAGACAGCTCTTGGGTGGTCCATAAGTGATCTTAAGGGCATTAGCCCAGCTAGATGCATGCACAAGATCCTGTTGGAGGATAATGCCAAACCAGTGGTCCAACCACAGAGGAGGCTAAATCCAGCCATGAAGGAGGTGGTGCAGAAAGAGGTCACTAAATTACTAGAGGCTGAGATTATTTATCCTATTTCTGATAGCCCCTGGGTGAGCCCTGTCCAAGTTGTCCCAAAAAAGGGAGGCATGACAGTGGTTCATAATGAAAAAAATGAACTGGTTCCTACAAGAACAGTCACAGGGTGGCGTATGTGTATTGACTACAGAAGGCTCAATACAGCCACCAGAAAGGATCATTTTCCTTTACCATTCATAGACCAAATGCTAGAAAGACTAGCTGGTCATGATTATTACTGCTTTTTGGATGGCTATTCAGGTTACAACCAAATTGCAGTAGATCCTCAGGACCAAGAGAAAACAGCATTCACTTGCCCTTCTGGCGTGTTTGCCTACAGGAGGATGCCTTTTGGTCTGTGTAATGCTCCTGCAACCTTTCAGAGATGCATGTTATCCATCTTCTCTGATATGGTTGAGAAATTCCTAGAAGTCTTCATGGATGACTTCTCAGTATATGGAGACTCATTCAGCTCCTGTCTTAATCACCTAGCACTTGTCCTGAAAAGGTGCCAAGAGACTAACCTGGTTTTAAACTGGGAGAAATGTCACTTTATGGTGACTGAAGGATTTGTCCTTGGACACAAAATTTCAAGCAGGGGAATAGAGGTGGATAAGGCAAAGGTAGAGGTAATTGAAAAATTACCACCACCTGCCAATGTTAAGGCAATCAGAAGCTTTCTGGGGCATGCAGGATTCTACAGAAGGTTTATAAAAGATTTTTTGAAAATTGCAAAACCCTTGAGCAACCTGCTAGTTGCTGACACACCATTTGTGTTTGATACACAATGTCTGCAGGCATTTGAGACCCTGAAAGCCAAGCTGGTCACAGCACCAGTCATCTCTGCACCAGACTGGACATTGCCATTTGAACTAATGTGTGATGCCAGTGACCATGCCATTGGTGCAGTGTTGGGACAGAGGCATAACAAGCTTCTGCACGTTATTTATTATGCCAGCCGTGTTCTAAATGATGCACAGAAGAATTACACAACCACAGAAAAAGAGTTACTTGCAGTGGTCTATGCCATTGACAAGTTTAGATCCTATCTAGTGGGATCCAAAGTGATTGTGTACACTGACCATGCTGCTCTTAAATACTTACTCACAAAGCAGGATTCAAAACCCAGGCTTATAAGATGGGTGTTGCTTCTGCAAGAGTTTGATATAGAAATAAGAGACAGAAAAGGGACAGAGAACCAAGTGGCTGATCATCTGTCCCGAATAGAACCAGTAACTGGGGCGTCCCTCCCTTCTACTGAGATCTCTGAGACTTTCCCAGATGAGCAACTCTTTGCCATTCAGGAAGCTCCATGGTTTGCAGATATTGCAAATTATAAAGCTGTGAGGTTCATACCCCAGGAGTACAACAGAGTGCAAAGAAAGAAATTAATTTCAGATGCCAAGTACTACCTATGAGATGAGCCATATCTCTTTAAGAGATGTGCAGACGGAATGATCCGCAGATGTGTACCCAGAGAAGAAGCACAAAGGATCCTATGGCACTGCCATGGATCACAGTATGGAGGACATTTTGGAAGTGAGCGAACAGCCACTAAAGTCCTCCAATGTGGCTTCTACTGGCCTACTCTCTATAGAGATGCCCGAGAGTTTGTGCGTAACTGTGACAGTTGCCAAAGAGCTGGTAACTTGCCTCACGGATATGCCATGCCTCAACAAGGGATATTAGAGATTGAATTGTTTGATGTATGGGGAATTGACTTCATGGGTCCATTCCCACCATCATACTCAAACACTTACATTCTGGTGGCAGTGGACTATGTATCTAAGTGGGTAGAAGCAATTGCTACACCCACTAATGATACCAAGACCGTGCTAAAATTCCTCCAGAAACACATCTTCAGCAGGTTTGGTGTGCCCAGAGTACTAATCAGTGACGGGGGCACTCATTTCTGCAATAGACAGCTATACTCTGCTATGGTCAGATATGGAATTAGCCACAAAGTGGCAACTCCGTATCATCCACAGACAAATGGGCAAGCTGAAGTCTCTAACAGAGAGCTAAAAAGAATCCTAGAACGGACTGTGATAGCCCGAAGAAAGGATTGGGCAAAGAGTTTGGATGATGCTCTGTGGGCATACAGAACAGCATTCAAGACTCCTATAGGAACCTCCCCATACCAACTGGTGTATGGGAAGGCCTGTCATCTGCCCGTGGAACTGGAACATAAAGCCTACTGGGCAACCAGGTTCCTAAACATGGATGCTCAATTAGCTGGTGAAAAAAGATTGCTCCAACTAAATGAGCTAGAGGAGTTCAGACTCAATGCCTTTGAAAATGCAAAAATTTATAAGGAAAAGGCAAAGAAGTGGCATGACAAAAAGTTGTCATCCAGAGTCTTTGAGCCAGGACAAAAAGTTCTGCTATTCAACTCTAGGCTCAGATTGTTCCCAGGAAAGCTTAAATCTCGTTGGAGGGGTCCGTATGTGATTACAGGAGTATCACCATATGGATATGTTGAGCTCCAGGATGCTAAGTCTGACAAAAAGTTCATTGTTAATGGACAGAGGATCAAGCATTATCTTGAAAACAATTTTGAGCAAGAATGCTCAAAACTGAGACTTGAGTGATTCTCAGTGAAGGTCCAGCTAAAGACAGTAAAGAAGCGCTTGCTGGGAGGCAACCCAGTCATTAGCAGGTTATATGTTTTGTTTCTACAAAGGCAAGTATCAAAAATGAAGGAATTCACAGAGTTACAGAAGGATTCGGTGCAAAAAGCAGAGAAAAAGAGCTTACTGGCGAAAAAATGCCAGTAAGGGGTACTTTGGGCGTTAAACGCCAGAATGGGCACCATTCTGGGCGTTTAACGCCAGTAAAGGTGCCATTTTGGGCATTAAACGCCAGAATGGGCACCATTCTGGGCGTTTAACGCCAGGTGTGCAGCATCCTGGGCGTTTAGCAAAACGCCCAGTGACAAAGGGGATTCTGGCGTTTAACGCCAGCCAGGGCACCTGGCTGGGCGTTAAACGCCCACATTGGCTAGCAAATGGGCGTTAAACGCCAGAATGGATGCCATTCTGGGCGTTTAACGCCAGAAAGGTGGGGGACCAAGATTTTGCTTTCCGATCAAATTTTTTTTCAAACTTTCTTTTTTTTGACCCATACTTTTCTACATAAACCCATTTCAACCTTTCATCATTCACCTTCAAATCTTCAAAAATCAAAATCATTCTTCAAATCTCTCTCAAATCAATCCCAAATCTTGTTCAAAAACTCACCCTTCTCTCAAATTCTCTCCATATCTTCTCAAATCTCCTTCCAATTTTTTTCGAAATCTCCTCCCCCCTTATAAAAACACGTTCGGCCTCCTCAATCCCCCACACCATTCGAATTTGCTCTTCTTCTCTCTCTCTTTTTTCCTTTCTTTTGCTTGAGGACAAGCAAACCTCTAAGTTTGGTGTGCTTTTTCGTGATCACTAAGCCAAGATTCATCAAGATCATGGCTCCTAAGGGAAAACAAACCAATTTAAGAGGAAAGAAAGAGAATAATCCAAAGAATCTTTGGAATCAAGAGAAGTTCTTAACCAAAGAACATGAAGACCATTATCACAAAATAATGGGTCTGAGGTCAGTGATCCCAGAAGTTAAATTTGATCTGAAAGAAGATGGATATCCGGGGATCCAAGAACAAATTCGAAACAGAGGATGGGAAGTTCTAACCAATCCTGAGATAAAGGTTGGAAGAAATATGGTTCAGGAATTCTACTCAAATCTGTGGCTGACAGATAAGCAAAGAATGACTGGAACTGCTTTCCATACTTACAGAACCATGGTCAGAGGGAAAGTTATCTACTTCCATCTGGACAAAATAAGAGAAATCTTCAAATTGCCTCAACTGCAAGATGATCCTGAATCCTTTAATAGGAGAATGGTGAGAGCAGATAAAGGGTTGGATCAAGTTCTAGAGGACATATGCCTCCCTGGAACTAAGTGGATAACCAATTCAAAGGGTGTCCCAAACCAACTCAAGAGGGGAGACCTCAAACCAATTGCAAGAGGTTGGCTAGACTTTATTGGGCGTTCCATATTGCCCACTAGCAACCGTTCTGAGGTCACTATCAAGAGAGCAGTGATGATTCATTGCATTATGCTTGGAAAAGAAGTGGAGGTTCATCATCTGATTGCTTGTGAGATCTACACAATTGCAAATAAGAATTCCACTGAAGCCAAACTGGCTTACCCAAGCTTGATCTCCTTGCTCTGTAAAGAGGCTGGGGTAAAGATGGGAGTAGATGAATTCATACCCATTGAACATCCAATCACCAAGAAGTCAATGGAAGGACAAATGCAAGACAACTCTATCAAAAGGAGGGCGCAGGAGTTCCTCCCTGAATTTCCTGAAATTGGCTACTGGGCCAGCCTAGAAGCATCTATCACCAAGTTGCAAGAAACTATGGAGCAACTTAAGGAAGAACAGCAGAATCAGAACTGCATGCTCTGCAAATTGCTGAAGGAACAAGAGAAGCAGGAGCGTGAACTTCAAGAACTGAAACGCCAAAAATTCTCCCCTCAATTTGAGGGAGCATCCACTTCTCAAAATCAAGGTTGTTGAGTCCTAACTCTGTGAAAACCTCTATCATTAGGAGCCTATTTAAATTTTTGTTTTCTATTTTTCTAGTCTCATCTTATATCTATTTTTGAGTCTTGTTCTTAATTCATAATTAATAAAATTTAAAATTCATGTCTTAAAGCTATGAATGTCCTATGAATCCATCACCTCTCTTAAATGAAAAATGCTTTAATCACAAAAGAACAAGAAATACAGGATTTCGAATTTATCCTTGAAACTAGTTGAATTAGTTTGATGTGGTGATAATACTTTTTGTTTTCCGAATGAATGCTTGAACAGTGCATATGTCTTTTGAATTTGTTGTTTTGAGAATGTTAAAATTGTTGGCTCTTGAAAGAATGAGGAAAAAGAGAACTGTTATTGAGGATCTGAAAAATCATCAAATTGATTCTTGAAGCAAGAAAAAGCAGTGATTCAAAAAAAACGAAAACGAAAAAAAAGAGAAGAAATAGAAGAAAAAGAAAGAAATAAAGTTGTGATCCAAGGCAAAAAAAGTGTGCTTAAGAACCCTGGACACCTCTAATTGGGGACTCTAGCAAAGCTGGGTCATAATCTGAAAAGGTTCACCCAAGTAAGTGTCTGTGGCATGTATGTATCCGGTGGTAATACTGGAAGACAGAGTGCTTTGGGCCACAGCCAAGACTCATACACTAGCTATGTTCAAGAATCATTATACTTAACTAGGAGAATCAATAACACTATCTGAGTTCTGAGTTCCTATAGATGCCAATCATTCTGAACTTCAAAGGATAAAGTGAGATGCCAAAACTGTTCGGAAGCAAAAAGCTACTAGTCCCGCTCATCTAATTGGAGCTGAGTTTCCTTGATATTTTGGAGTCTATAGTATATTCTCTTCTTTTTATCCTACTTTGATTTTCAGTTGCTTGGGGACAAGCAACAATTTAAGTTTGGTGTTGTGATGAGCGGATAATTTATACGCTTTTTGGCATTGTTTTTAGTATGTTTTTAGTATAGTTTAATTAGTTTTTATTATATTTTTATTAGTTTTTAGTTAAAATTCACTTTTTTGGACTTTACTATGAGTTTGTGTGTTTTTCTGTGATTTCAGGTATTTTCTGACTGAAATTGAGGGTCCTGAGCAAAAATCTGATTCAAAGGCTGAAAAGGACTGCAGATGCTGTTGGATTCTGACCTCCCTGCACTCGAAGTGGATTTTCTGGAGCTACAGAAGACCAATTGGCGTGCTCTCAACGGCGTTGGAAAGTAGACATCCTGGGCTTTCCAGCAATGTATAATAGTCTATACTTTGCCCGAGATTTGATGGCCCAAACCGGTGTTGCAAATCAGCTCTAGAATTCCCAGCGTTTAACGCTGGAACTGGCATAAAAGCTGGCGTTTAACTCCAGAAAAAGTCTTTACACATGAAAGCTTCAATGCTCAGCCCAAGCACACACTAAGTGGACCCAGAAGTGGATTTTTACATCATTTACTCATTTCTGTATACCCTAGGTTACTAGTTCACTATTAATAGGATCTTTTGACATTGTATCTGTACCTCATGGCACTTTACACGTTTCTTTGGGGGTGAGGAGCTCTGCTGTGTCTTGATGGATTAATGCAATCACTACTGTTTTTCATTCAATCATGCTTGCTTCCATTCTAAGATATCACTTGTTCTTAACCCGGATGAATGTGATGATCCGTGACACTCATCATATTCTCAACTATGAACGTGTGCCTGACAACCACCTCCGTTCTACCTTAGATTGAGTAGATATCTCTTGGATTCCTTAACCAGAATCTTTATGGTATAAGCTAAAATTGATGGCGGCATTCAAGAGAATCCGGAAGGTCTAAACCTTGTCTGTGGTATTCTGAGTAGGATTCAATGATTGAATGACTGTGACGAGCTTCAAACTGCTGAGGGCGGGGCGTTAGTGACAGACGCAAAAGAATCACTGGATTCTATTTCGGCCTGATTGAGAACCGACAGATGGATAGCCGTGCCGTGACAGGGTGCGTTGAACATTTCCACTGAGAGGATGGGAGGTAGCCACTGACAACGGTGAAACCCTTGCATACAGCTTGCCATGGAAGGAGCCTTGCGTGTTTGAAGAAGAAGACAGTAGGAAAGCAGAGATTCAGAAGATGGAGCATCTCCAAAACCTCAACCTGTTCTCCATTACTGCAAAACAAGTACTTATTTCATGTTCTTTTACTTTTTACAATCAACCTTGATAATTATTGATATCCTGACTAAGATTTACAAGATAACCATAGCTTGCTTCAAGCCGACAATCTCCGTGGGATCGACCCTTACTCACGTAAGGTATTACTTGGACGACCCAGTGCACTTGCTGGTTAGTTGTGCGAAGTTGTAGTGATCACAATTTCGTGCACCAGAGATCCTCCAGCAGAGCTATCCAAAGACATCTTGGACAGTTCAGACAGACCATCATAAAAAATACCTATGAAGCTCCATTCAGGAAGCATATCAGAAGGACACTTCCTGATTAATTGTTTGTATCTTTCCCAAGCTTCATAGAGGGATTCTCCTTCCTTCTGTCTGAAGGTTTGGACTTCCACTCTAAGCTTACTCAATTTTTGAGGTGGAAAGAACTTTGCCAAGAAGGCATTGACTAGCTTTTCCCAAGAGTTCAGGCTTTCTTTAGGTTGTGAGTCCAACCATATTCTAGCTCTGTCTCTTACAGCAAAAGGGAATAGCATAAGTCTGTAGACTTCAGGGTCAACCCCATTAGTCTTGACAGTGTCACAGATTTGCAAGAATTCAGCTAAAAACTGATGAGGATCTTCCAATAGAAGTCCATGGAACTTGCAATTCTGTTGCATTAGAGAAACTAATTGAGGCTTAAGCTCAAAGTTGTTTGCTCCAATGGCAGGGATAGAGATGTTTCTCCCATAGAAGTCGGGAGTAGGTGCAGTAAAGTCACCCAGCACCTTCCTTGCATTGTTGGCATTGTTGTTGTTTTCAGCTGCCATGAGTTCTTCTTCTTTGAAGATTTCTGTTAGGTCCTCTACAGAGAATTGTGCCTTAGCTTCCCTTAGCTTTCGCTTCAAGGTCTTTTCAGGTTCAGGATCAGCCTCAACAAGAATGCTTTTGTCTTTGCTCCTGCTCATATGAAAGAGAAGAAAATAAGAAAATATGGAATCCTCTATGTCACAGTATAGAGATTCCTTGAGGTGTCAAAGGAAAAGAAAAATAGAAGGCAGAGGTAGAAAATTCGAACTTATCAAGAAAGATGGAGTTCGAATTGTGCATTAAGGAATAGTGTTAGTCCATAAATAGAAGGATGTGAGAAGAGGGGAAGAAATTTTCGAAAATTAAGTAAAAGATTTTAAAAACATTTTGAAAAACACTAATTGATTTTCGAAAATAAGAGTGGAATAGAAATTAAGTGATTTTTGAAAAAGATTTTGAAATTAGAAAATAAAAAAAAGATATGATTGAAAACTATTTTGAAAAAGATGTGATTAAAAAGATATGATTGGTTTTAAAAAGATGTGATTGAGAAGATATGATTTGAAAAACATTTTAAAAAGATTTGATTTTAAAAATTAATAACTTGGCTAACAAGAAAAGATATGATTCAAACATTAAACCTTTCTCAACAGAAAAGGCAACATACTTGAAATGTTGAATCAGATCATTAATTGATAGCAAGTATTTTTGAAAATAGAAAGAAATTGATTTTGAAAAAGATTTGATTGAAAAGATTTGATTTGAAAAAGATTTGATTTTGAAAAGATTTTGAAAACTAAAAAAAAAATTGATTTGAAAACAAAATCTTCCTTCTTGTGCCATCCTGGCGTTAAACGCCCAGAATGGTGCACATTCTGGCGTTTAACGCCCAAACCACTACCCTTTTGGGCGTTAAACGCCCAGCCAGGCACCCTGGCTGGCGTTTAAACGCCAGTTTGCCTTCCTCACTGGGCATTTTGAACGCCCAGCTTTTTCTTTGTAATTCCTCTGCTGAATGTTCTGAATCTTCAATCCTCTGTATTATTGACTTGAAAAGACACAAATTAAAAATATTTTTGGATTTTTAATGATGAGGAATAATCAAAATGCAACTAAAATCAAATAACAATGCATGCAAGATACCAAACTTAGCAGTTTGTATACTGCTGACACTAACAAAATGAGAATGCATATGAGAAACACAAAACACTCAAGTCAAGAGAATTTAAAAATCAGAGCAAGTAAATCATCAAGAACAACTTGAAGATCACTGAAGACACCTGAAAAATGCATGCAATTGACACCAAACTTAACATGAGACTCTAGACTCAAACAAGAAATATTTTTGGATTTTATGATTTTGTAAATATTTTTTTTTGGATTTTTCGAAAATTAAGTGAAGAAGAAAATAAAGATATCAAAATTCTTAATGAGAATTCCAGGAATCATTGCAATGCTAGTCTAAGACTCCGGTCCAGGAATTAGACATGGCTTTATAGCCAGCCAAGCTTTCAAAGAAAGCTCCGGTCCAAAACACTAGACATGGCCAATGGCCAGCCAAGCCTTAGCAGATCATTGCTCCAACAGCAAGATTGATAGAAATCAACAAGCTCTTGTGATGATAAGTTGAAACCTCGGTCCAATAAAATTAGACATGGCTTCACAGCAAGCCAGACTTCAATAGATCATCATGAAACTCTAGAATTCATTCTTAAGAATTCTGAAAAATACCTAATCTAAGCAACAAGATGAACCGTCAGTTGTCCAAACTCAACAATCCCCGGCAACGGCGCCAAAAACTTGGTGCACGATATTGTGATCAATACTTTTCACAACTCAAATAATCCCCGGTAATGAATCCAAAAACTTGGTGTTCAATACCATGGCATAAACACAACTTCGCACAACTAACCAGCAAGTGTACTGGGTCGTCCAAGTAATAAACCTTACGCGAGTAAGGGTCGATCCCACAGAGATTGTTGGTATGAAGCAAGCTATGGTCACCTTGTAAATCTTAGTCAGGCAACTCAATTGGGTATGGGTGATATACGAATAAAACATAAAGATAAAGATAGAGATACTTATGCAATTCATTGGTGGGAATTTCAGATAAGCGTATGGAGATGCTGTGTCCCTTCCGTCTCTCTGCTTTCCTAATGTCTTCATCCAATCCTTCTTACTCCTTTCAATGGCAAGCTGTATGTAGGGTTTCACTATTGTCAGTGGCTACCTCCCATCCTCTCAGTGAAAATGTTCAACGCATCCTGTCACGGCACGGCTATTCAGCTGTCGATTCTCGATCATGTCGGAATAGAATCCATTGATTCTTTTGCGTCTGTCACTAACGCCCCACAATCGCGAGTTTGAAGCTCGTCACAGTCATTCAATCATTGAATCCTACTCAGAATACCACAGACAAGGTTTAGACCTTCCGGATTCTCTTGAATGCAGTCATCAATTCTAGCTTATACCACGAAGATTCCGATTAAAGAATCCAAGAGATGTCCACCCAATCTAAGGTAGAACGGAGGTGATTGACAGTCACACGTTCATAGGTGAGAATGATGATGAGTGTCACGGATCATCACATTCATCAAGTTGAAGAACACGTGATATCTTAGAACAAGAACAAGCTGAATTGAATAGAAGAACAATAGTAATTGCATTAATACTCGAGGTACAGCAGAGCTCCACACCTTAATCTATGGTGTGTAGAAACTCCACCGTTGAAAATACATAAGAACAAGGTCTAGGCATGGCCGTGAGGCCAGCCCCCAAAACGTGATCAAAGATCCAAAGATCCAAGAATACAAAGATCTAAAGATACCAAGATGAAAATACAATAGTAAAAGGTCCTACTTATAGAGAACTAGTAGCCTAGGATTTACAAAGATGAGTAAATGACATAAAAATCCACTTCCGGGCCCACTTGGTGTGTGCTTGGGCTGAGCATTGAAGCATTTTCATGTAGAGACTCTTCTTGGAGTTAAACGCCAGCTTTTATGCCAGTTTGGGCGTTTAACTCCCATCCTTGTGCCAGTTCCGGCGTTTAACGCTGGGAATTCTGATGGTGACTTTGAACGCCGGTTTGGGCCATCAAATCTTAGGCAAAGTATGGACTGTCATATATTGCTGGAAAGTCCAGAATGTCTACTTTCCAACGCCGTTGAGAGCGCGCCAATTGGGCTTCTGTAGCTCCAGAAAATCCACTTCGAGTGCAGGGAGGTCAGAATCCAATAGCATCTGCAGTCCTTTTTAGTCTCTGAATCAGATTTTTGCTCAAGTCCCTCAATTTCAGCCAGAAAATACCTGAAATCACAGAAAAACACACAAACTCATAGTAAAGTCCAGAAAAGTGAATTTTAACTAAAAACTAATAAAAATATACTAAAAACTAACTAGATCATACTAAAAACATACTAAAAACAATGCCAAAAAGCGTACAAATTATCCGCTCATCAAGCTTGTATCTGACTTTTCTTTTCCTCTATACTCTTTGATTAGAGAGTGTTGTGAGGTGTAGTTAAATATTTGCTTTGAGAGAGTGTGGGTGTACCGGGGTGCCGGTGTTAGAGAGAAAGAAGTCTATGTGTTGTAACAATTTTCACATAGTGATATTCTCTAGTTGTCATTTGACAACGGCCGTGGTTTTTCTCCGGTAATTGGAGTTTCCACGTTAAATTCTTGTGTTGTGATTGTGTCTATTTTATTTCTCTGTAAAAGGTATTTTCTCAAGAGAGAATGGTGTATTATTCCCAACATACAGGGAAATCATAGCACCTCCAACGCATGAATTCTTCAAGATTTTATTTCTTTTTTTTATATACAATGCAGTTCTAACCGTTGGAGAGAAGAGAAATAGCGCTTCTGCTATGAGGAGATGAAATTTCCCTTTAAAGAGGCTTATAATTAATTAAATAATTAATAATTTATATTAATTATTTAAATCATAATTAATATAAAAAATTATATTAATAAATTTGTGTACAATAAATTTAATTATTACACATTACAAAATAATTTTTAGATATTTTATTATATTAAATAATTTTATGAATTAATTTAATCTCAAATAATATATTAGGTATTATTATTATATATGAATTTTTTAAATATTAATATTTTTTAATAATAAATTATTTTTAAATTTATAAATTTAAATTATATTATTATAAAAAAATACTAACTATATTAATTTTAATTATTTTAATTAATTAATTAAATAAGACTATAATAACAATTAAAATTAATTCTTTTTAATTAAAAAATATTTTAAATTTTTATTTATTATTTATAATATAAAAATTAATATAAAATTATTTTTTATAACAAATAAGTTATAAATAAAAATTAGAATAAATTTTTTACTGGAGATAATCTCAAAAGCCCAAATAGACCTGGTTCATCATAGCTGAGCAAAGCTGCACCTAGTCTTATAGTATGATAGAGTATTTGGAGGAGGAGCCTTTTAATGCATGGGTACCTGTTTTTCAGAGGATAAAGTCATTTGGTATTGTTGCGGTACATTGTTTTTTGTTTCCTACTTTCCTACATATATCGGGTTTAATTTATTATTTATCTTTTTAAAAGGATTTGTGTTATAGAATAAAAGATATATAAAGATGTATAAATAAAAAATTCTAGTATTAAAATAATTAGCTCAATAATGATTTATATATATATAATAATATTATATGTTGTAATGTGTATATATATACAAAGATAGAAAGAAGTATTAAAAGTAAAGAGAGAGAGAATTGCATATGTTTATTGTTACTATCTCAATATAATAAAGATGATTAATATTGCTATTAATATTATATGTAAAGAGTAATAGAAAAGAGAATTTAAAATACTTATAAAATAAAAGAAGAGAAAGAATTGTAGTAGAAAAATAAAGAGAAGAGTATTTGATTGCAACATAAAGAGAGAATTGATTTATTATTACTTGCTTGTGTATAATATTCCTAAGATGGCTTCTCTATTTATAAGCATACGAGGTTTGCTTTTTCAACTTAATTCTTATTGGAAATGGAATTTAACCGCCCATATTAATGGGCATCTAATGTGATCTTATCACAACACTCCCCCTCAGATGCCCATTTAGGATTATGCCTCATTAAAACCTTACTAAAGAAAAACCCAACGGGAAAAAACCTTAGTGAAGAAAAAAGAGTACAAAATCCTTTAGTGATGGGGACTGCCTCATTAAAAACCTTGTCAGGGAAAACCCAATGGAAAAAAAAACCTGACTAAGGGAAAAAGAGTACAGTCTCCCCCTCTTGCCGACATTATTTAATGTCTCGAAATCGGCGCATCCCAATCTCATGGACCAATCTTTCAAAGGAGGATTTTGGGAGTGATTTTGTGAATAAATCTGCCAAATTGTCACTTGAGCGAATCTGTTGGACATCAATTGTCCCTTGATTTTGAAGATCATGAGTGAAGAAGAATTTGGGAGAAATGTGCTTTGTTCTATCGCCTTTAATGTATCCGCCTTTAAGTTGAGCAATGCATGCTGTATTATCTTCAAACAGGATAGTTGGAGCTATCTTATGATCAATCAGTCCACATGATGACATAATATATTGAATCAGACTCCTCAGCCAAAAACACTCGCGACTAGCTTCATAAATTGCCAGTATTTCAGCATGATTAGAGGATGTTGCAGCAATTGTCTGTTTCATGGACCTCCAAGATATAGCTGTACCACCATATGTGAACAGGTATCCTGTTTGAGATCTCCCTTTATGTGGATCAGACAAGTATCCGGCATTTGCATAGCCAACTAGTTGTGACTTGGATCCGTAGGGATAAAATAATCCCATATCAACCGTTTCATGAAGATATCGAAAGATTTGCTTGATTCCACTCCGATGTCTTCTGGTTGGAGAGGAACTATACCTTGCTAGTAAATTCACCGTGAATGATATGTCAGGTCGTGTATTATTAGCAAGATACATTAGTGCTCCAATGGCACTAAGATATGGTACTTCAGGACCAAGGATATCTTCATTTTCTTCTTTAGGACGAAATTGATCCTTTTTCACATCCAAAGATCTTACGATCATTGGGGTACTTAATGGATGTGACTTATCCATATAAAATCTCTTCAAGATCTTTTCTGTGTATGTTGTTTGATGAATAAAGATCCCGTCTTTTATATGCTCGATCTGCAGGCCGAGACAAAATTTAGTCTTTCCAAAATCTTTCATCTCAAACTCTTCTTTTCCGTGGCTTGGACCAACTCGTCTTTAGGTCACCGCTTGCCATCGTCTCGCCGGTTGCGGCCGTGTCTCTGTTGAAGGTTAGTAGCCCTGTTCTGACAAAAAATGCATGTTTCAAAAAAATAATTGGTAAAAGGTGTTTCGGTTATGGAGATTGCGATGCTTTTCATAATGCAGGTATATATATCTTGGGCTATTCGACAGCAAAGTAGAAGCTGCTAGGTCCTAGTGATACGTGAATTACATTCTACCTGCACTGAATTTATTACCCTGAATTTTCAAGCTCACTAGGGCTCTAATCCAACACGTGTATCCCTTTTGATTTTCTAAAATTCAGGGCTTATGACAAGGCTGCTATCAAATGCAATGGAAGGGAAGCAGTGACTAACTTTGAGTCAAGTACATATGAAGGAGAGATGAAATCTCCAGCCATCAATGAAGGTATAACAATGATCTATTTTGCTCCTCTTAATGTACAAGTGACTAATGTCACTGTAAAATTGAATTTGTATTTTTTTCTACAGGTGGAATTTCTAATCTTGAACTTAATTTGGGCATAGCAACTCCAAGACATGGTCTGAAAGAAAATAGGGAGCAACTCCAGTTCTCCTAGATCCCTTACAGCATGCATGCTAGAAGAACAATGGTATAGTTGAACATCAAATTTACATTTTTTTAAGGTTCATTCAAAATTATGCTTTCACAAGCCTTCATTCAAATATGGCTTTCTCTTTTTGAAGGTTTGTTATATAGTTGTATTAATTCTTCACATCTTTGTCCTACCTAGTGACCATAACATGTCGGACTCTCTTCATTTGCAGGTAAAACCCTATGTTAAGAAATAGTGACACATCTTCTGAAGAGACCATATCTAATGATAACCGTTCCAGCTGATAACAAACACCAATAAATATGTGTTTGATGTGGATAAGCTTATTTAATTTATGCTCTTAGCTGTAGAAAAAGGTTGTAGAGGAATGTTTCAAATTATAGATCAGTAATTTGTAAAAATGTAGGGGATCATGTGGACCTTATGCTAAGTGAATGTTGTTTTTCTTATTTTAATTGAAATTCTCAGGGCTTCCTAAGCTTCAAATGCTTAAAATTTACCAATGGGAGAAAAAGAGAATGGAAACTGCTTCACAGCCAGAGAATTTATCAGAATATTCCAGAACTATTTACCACATGTGATAGGATCAGTTCTAATATTTTAACAACATATGTGATAAGCCGAGTCTCTAGCCTTGCTAAAAAAATTTGAAAAAAAAATTCTCTGTCATAACCAAATACATATACAACTGAAGGGTTTCCTCTATAATGTAGCCAATATTTTCATGAACAAATATCTGGGGTGTCAATCAGGCATCTTAGAAGGATGTGGACTCCATTTGTAGGGATAGTAAAATGCTTTCCTCGCCAGATTCTTGAATTGGTCCCCTGGTGGTGTGGTTAGGTGATTCACCATTTTTCGGTGAGATGTGGTCAAGGTCGATAAGTACAGAACTCTGTGCTGTTCTCAATGCTTCTAGTTCTGCTGAAACTTCTTTCATGGTTGGTCTTTTCTTCCCATTGAGTCTCAAGCATCTCATTGCAAGATTTGCAATGGCAAGAATGTGACCTTCCCTTGCTTCCTTAAGCATTTTAGCATCCAGAATTTCAGAAAGCTGGTTCTCCTTCATCAGAGAAATAAATTCTGCTATCAGATTCTGACCGTTATCTTCTAATCATACGTGGCATTGTTATGTTAATGCATGGGTATTCTTTTCCTTTTCCTTTTGTTCTCCTAATGTCTTCGGCTTAGTTTGGTAAAGCTTTTACTTTTTAAAAGTAGCTTATAAAAGTTAACTTTTAAAAGATGGCTTTTTAAAAGTTGTAGCATTTATGTTTGGTAAATCAAATCAAAAACAACTTTTAATAAACATAAGTAACATCAATTGTGTTTGGTAAAATAGCTTTTAAAATTTAAAAATACTATAATAGATATAAATGCAAACATTAAATTTGAAAATTAGTTAACATATGAGGTTATATTAGACTTTTAAATTTTGAAAAGCACAAGCCAGCTTTGAAAAGCTCCCTCCTAGGTGCTTTCAAAAGCACCCCTAACTTTTAAAAGCCGCAAGCACAAGCACTTGAGCTTTTTAATTTACCAAACGCAAAATGACGTGCTTGTGCTTTTTAAAAGCACAAGCACCTCCTGAAAAAGCTTTATCAAACCCAGCCTTCGGCCTAGTATTCTTTTTCTTTTTCTTTTAAACTTTAATAATAATAATAATAATAATAATAATAATAATAATAATAATAATAATAATAATAAAAATCAATTTAAATTTTTGTTTATCGAAATAGTTTCTAATAAATAATTCAAACTAATAAATAAGTCATAATTAAATTAAATTTTAATAATTATAAAATTTTATTTAATTATTTTTGGTACAATAATTTTTTTAAAAATAAATTTTCAATAAATATAATGATTCATAAATAATTAATTATTTAATTTTTAAAAATTTGGGTGTTACACAACTTGACTATTACAGCTTTCCATGAAGAGCTAATTCTAAAATGCTTAAATTTAACTCTGTTCTTCATTACATACATTAACAATCTTCCAATGAACCTCATTCTACATGACTTTCAATGTTTAGTACAAAGCATAAATGTTAGAAACAGAACGTGGTTAAGAACTTGTTTGTGAGAAACTAAACTTCATATATTACACTTACAGTAGTTACATATACAAAAAGTCAAAAACAATAGCAGGAAGGTATAATATCATTTATTATAAATGAAATTGTAATTCTCTGCGAAAGCTATTTCCTAGGATTTTAGTTTCCAATTCCATGTATAATCATGCTTTGGTCAAACATAAAACTACTCTAACAACTGTATGCAACCTAGATTGTCATGACTACCATTTTTGTTTAGTTATGCAGGCTTGCTTGAGCTAGGCGTGTGTATACTCTTCAATTAAGTTCATAAGTGCCAGTTTAGTTGAAATTGCAGGCTATTATATATATATATTTAAAAATTTTGAGGGTGTTTTGTGGAATTGGCAAATCAATAGTTATACCCATTGATAAAATGGTCTCTTGTTTTCATTCTCCTATTGCACTAGCAGCATAGTTGTTTCTACTTGCCATTATTAGTTACAAACTTGTTTGTTATAGTTTGGATCTTTCTTATTCATTTTGGTATATGCATAGGGTAAAAAAAGAATCACAAGCCAACTTCATTTTTAAATTGAACAGTAAAATTGTTTAATATAAATTATACTTTCTATTTTTTTATTAGCTTGTTTTCACATTATTTCTGCATTTGTTTCTTTCTTCATATGAGTTGAACAGTAAAATTGAACAAAGCTACATTAAGTACGGACATGCAGCTTAAGTGTGATTAGATTTAAAAAGAAAAAAGAAATCAAAATTATTTGTAAATCTTAAGTTCAATGAAATGATAAATCTTGCATTGACATTGCAAATGCATGATAGAAGTTCTGGCCAACTGATTCATGGGTCACAATGGTTATACCTATTGAATTTGTTATTAAATTCTAGGCTCTAAAGGCTGTAACAAGAAGTTTATTTGAATCATTAGTAGAAGAATATGATAAATTCAAACAGCACTGATTGACTTGATTAAGAGAAATCAGAGGCCTTTGGTTTACATCAAACTTGAAACACAATTCTGCATCTTGAGTTCCACAACACTGCATATGGCACAAGCTATCTAGAAATCTGAACATTGCATTGCTTGAGGTGTGCCATTTGAAATGGCTATGATAACTTTGATGTAGCTAATATTATGTTATGCAGCCAAAAATGTAAGATGGTTTGAATTCGTCTTTTCAAGCTTTTGAAATGACTATTTAAAGGAGAGATCATTAGAGCTTTAATTAAACAATGTATGCGCCTAGTGAACAACTTAAAGAAGTGACATAGCTGAAGGTTGTTTCCTTTTATGTAATCCCACATTCTTTTTATAACCTCAGCTCTTGATAACTCACTTTCTCCGGTACCAAGGAAATTTACAAGGGCATCAAATAGTTGAAGAGGTGCAAGAAAACCTGATTTCTCCCCTTCTGACATTTTTACTTTTTCTTTGGTTCCTCTTATTCTGTCAGAGTAGGTAAAGAATGCAGTGAACATGCTATTTTCATATAAAACTTGTATCAACAAGTATAGCAACACAAAAACCACTACCACATACCATGAGTTACTCCCAAGTTGGAGATATTAATAAGAAAATTTTACGGATGATTATATGAACTTCAAATAGCATAGAGAACCCAGTTTTTTTCACCAAATAATTATGTCATTTTCTGACCCTCTAAATTAAATGTTCATGTGACCTAATAATAGTTCAAGAACAACACTATGATATCAGGAAAACAAATAAAAATATATATTCCCCATAATAGATGATCTCATGAAATTTTGGATCAACTTTCACTGTCCACTGTAAATACAAGTCATAAAGAAAATTGCCATTTGAGCACAAACTAAAGTTTACAATTAACTTAGAACAAACTGTGAATAGATTTGGCAAACAACATTGCACTTATCAGCAATTACACTAGCAAAAGAACAATTGTGAGACTGTTATCAAGTTTCACTAGGACCTTGCAGCTTCTACTTCGCTGTCGAATAGCCCAAGATATATATACCTGGATCATGAAAAAGCATTGCAATCTCTATAATCGAAATGCTTTTTACCAATCGTTTCTTTGAAACATGCATTTGTTGTCAAAGCAGGGCCATTAACTTTCAACGGAGACACGGCGGTAACCGGCAAGACAACGGCGAGAGCAGAGACGATGGCAAGCGGTGATCTGAAGGCGAGCTGGTCCAAGCCACGGACAGAGAAGCCAGCGAGGATAGGGACGATGTGCCGAGCTACCTGGGTTCCAAAAAGGGGGAAGAGGAAGAAGCAGAAGCGCTGAGAACCTGGGGACGGCCGCGGCAAAGAACTTAGGGCTAGGGTTTTACCATTTTGGTTTGGGACTTTTAATGCTCGCTTCAGAAAGGAGCAAGAATGATTAGGAAAATTGGAGAAGACGAAAAACGATTGATTTTTTATTTTTTTGATATGTTTTCTTCGGAGAGAGGAAACGAATGATTAGGAAAATTGAAGAAGATAAAGAAAGATTGATTTTTAGTTTTTTTTTTTTATGTTTTTATTTTGTTGTTTAAATTATTTGAAATTATAAAATTAGGATTAATTGATTTCTAAAATTTGATTAATTTAAAAGAGTATTTTTGTCTAATCAAATAAAGTAAGAATGTTTAAGACTTTTTATAAAATTAAACAAAAAATATTTCTTATTTTTATTTAATTAAAAGGGTGTATTAGTAAAAGTGGTGATATAATATATATGTTAAAAAGAAAAAATTAAATGCTGATGTGGAAAATAAATTCCACGTGCCTTGTTATTATTTGTCCATATTTTAAATGTATCGGTACGTATGAATTTATCATCGTACCGTAACAAACACCTAATTAATAATAATATGTAACTGTAAAGTTAGCCAAGTCAGCAACTATATTAGTCATATAAACGTTTTTTGTAGATGTGATCAATTAATGTTTAGACATTTTTGTCAAAATTTTTTGGAATTAATTTTTTTTGTGTCTTTCAAGATGCTTTTTGTTAGTGCTAAAAATTTTTGGGTATCAATTTAGTAGTTAACTCTAAAATAAATAAAATAATAACTAAAAAAATAAAAAATAAAAAGTATATATTTAAAAATTATATAATTATTAATTTTTGTAGCACTAATTACTCTTTTATTTAATAAAAAATAAATAAAATAACCTTTAGCCTGATAGTTCGGCCATCTTGTCTAACCAAAACCTGTGAATTTAGTAGTGTAGGTTTGACAATCACTACAAGATTTATATATATTTGTGGATATTTTTTAAAAAACTTTTTTAAAAATTTTCATAATATATTTTATATGTCACATTTTGATAAGTTCTCATAGACTAACAATAAACTCCACTGTTATAATTACCACATAATTAAAACTCCTTTAAAATTTAAGAAAACACTCGAAGAGAGAGAACTGAAGAGTGAGAACTCAACGAATAATTTTTGTTTAAAATTCCACTACATAATTTTTAAACATATGTTTTTTATTTTTGTTTTTTTTATTTTTTTTAGTTATTAATTCTTTTTATTTTAGAGTTAACTATTAAATTGGTATCTAAAAATTTCTTGTGCTAACAAAAACACTTTTGAAAGATACAAAAGACAAATTAATCTTCGAAAAATTTAAAAATTTGACAAAAATTATCCAAATATTAATTGATCATGATTTTCATTACCAAAAAATGCTTACGTGACTAACATAATTGATGACTTAGCTAACTTCATAGTTACTTAGTATTATTGATTATTTAAAAATAATAATTACATAGCTAATAGAATTAATGATTTGGCTAATGTAATTACTATTTTAAAATAATCAATAATATCATATAACTATGAAGTTAGTCAAGTTAGCAACTAAATCAGTCATATAAACGTTTTTTAAGACACAATCAATTAATGGTTAGATGTTTTTGTCAAACTTTTAAATTTTTTGGAAATTAATTTTTTTTTGCGTCTTTCAGAATGTTTTTCGATGCTAAAAATCTTTGGGTATCAATTTAGTAGTTAATTCTAAAATAAATAAAATAATAACTAAAAAAATTTAAAATAAAAAATATGTGTTTAAAAATTATATAATTATTAATTTTTGTAACACTAATTACTCTTTTATTTAATAAAAAATAAATAAAATAATCTTTAGCATGATGGCTTGCCCATCTCGTCTAATTAAAATCTATGAATTTGGTAGTACATTGTTTTTAATAATTTTGGATAAATAGGTCTTTATCTAATTTTACTATAGCTCATGTTAGTTTTCATTCAATTTAAAGTTGGCAGTGTAACACAACGAACAGCTCACTCACTTAACTATCCACTTAGACATTTTCTACTTGCCTTTAATATTTAAAGAATCTTATTATCTCAAAACTTACAAAGACAAAGACTAATTTTAAAATTTTTAATTTTTTAAAAATCGCTTTGTCCCGAAAAGATAATAATCAGGGACCAGAGCGGGTGTATACTCATTAAATATGCTTATAAACCGTGTGTAATAATTTGTAAGGTGATTGAGCAAGTTGGTCCATGTTGTATGTTTTCCTTTAAGCAGCATGTGATGCAGCGTTGTTATTGAGGGAGATAGAATAATCCTAGGGGTATATACAATAAAGGCAGGTGGGTAACGTTAACGCTTCTGGTTGGCTTGCCCCCTGAAACCATTAACCATGGACATGAATGATTAATCCGTGAATCAATCCTACCAAAGTGGTATATATCAGCAGTTTGACTTTTCATACAAATTCAACAAGCTGAAACTCCTGTATATAAATTGTTAGCTAGTACTTAGTAGCCACATGCAACATTATTAAGCTTGCTGTAAACACATACAAAATGAATAGGTGTGGTGGTGTTGTAGCTGCCAAGAAGAACATGAAGAGGGGACTTCCCAGGAGAGGCCACATCAAATCCAGGATTGCTTCCAATGCCTTCCATTCCATACTCTCCCTCGTTTCCAGAGCCTCATCCACTGCCTTCTTGCATCTACATCTACATCTACATGAGAGAGACAAACTTCACCTGACCCGTGTCACCAAATCGTAACGGCTACCAAAGGGTTTTGTTGTATCCGATCTACTTCTTCGTTACTATTTTCTAATTCATTTGTATTGTAATTTTTATTAGCCTTTACATATTTCTTTCATTCTTGAGCAAATTAATTGTTTCTACGCCGTACTTCTTGTCACTATCATCCCCCATTACCATTTGTCACTTGTATTATTAATTTATTATCATATGATGCCTCAAGTATTTCAAGGGTACGCTGGGATATAACCACATCATTTTTTTTGAATTAGTGAAGAATTTCTCCTAAGACATACATAAGAGGAAATTTTCGAATTTTTATTTATCTCAATCGATTTTGTATGGTGTGATTTTGTATTATATAGGATTTTCTTTTACATAATTTTTATTTTATTTATCAAATCTTGTATGTTATGAAATGATGGTATTTTAGTTTACAAGATCAATTGAGAGAAAAAACTGATAGAACTTATTCTTAATTTTTAAATAAAAAAGATTAAATATATTTAGGTTTGATTTGATAAATTCCAAATAGTTTTTATTAAGTACAAGTAATAATAATTATATTTAGTAAAGTAATTTCTAAAATATAAAAATAGCATAATAAACGTAAATATAACAGTTAAATTTAAAAAATTAATTAATGTGTGAATTATATTAGTCTTTTTAGTTTTGATAAATATAAATTAATTTTAAAAAAATTATTTAGATATTTTTAAATAAGTTTCAAACATAATTATATAATTTTTTAATTTATTAAATATAAAATAAAAATTTTATATTTTAAAATAAAATATCTCTTAAAAATTTTTGTACCAAATTAAATCTTAATTAGTTTTTAAGTAGTGTGAATGAGTTGAAATTTCAATTTTGTTAAATACATATTGTGTTTTAAAATTTATTTATAGAAATAATATCATATAAATATTTAGATAAATAAATGGTTAAATCTAACATTTTTACATTATTTTGTGGTTCAGTCATGTGCAGCTAAGTTGGAGCCTGCACCTGCACCTGTACCCGCACGCACTTACTCTTAAATTGCAGTGCACAAGATGGTGCGGCGGTTTGGGATCGGATAAGCTCGATGACTGTATCCTATAGTGTCTAAATTAGAGTATTAGATCAGAGCACTACTATATTCATTAACCAGAATTGGAGCCGTGTACAGGAAACAATGAAAAAGTTAACTAACAAGGCAACAATTAAAAAAGGATGAACTACTCTCAGATTTTAGAAAATTTATTTTCTTAATCTATTTTTGTGGATTAATACATACAGTGGCGGAACCTGAACAAAATTATTTGGGGGTGATGGGGGAGGGATTTTTAAAATAAAATTATATAATATTTATTGTAAAGGTATCAAACTTAAAGAAGAAGAAAAAGAGTAGGAGAGGTAAGAGCAGAAAGGGTTGTGAGGAATGAAGAGCAGAGTGTGCTTTGTGTTGCTGAACTAAATTGAAAGGTGAAATTTAAAAGCACTTGTGAGTTCAGTTACAATATATATATCACAGCTGTCATCACTCATTGTGAACCTACACGTGCATAACAAACCTGTACTAACAAGACTCTAACTAATTTAACTATATGAATTAGCTGAAACTGTATTGAGCTAATTGTGCTGAGCTGGCTAACTAACTCTCTCAGCTTACTCTATCATGACCCCTACTACTTGGCTTTTCTTCTGGTGCTTTGGTTAGTTCACTATCATGACTCCTACTGCTGCTGCTGCTGTCTTCGTTCCTTGCTTTCTCACACTGCTCTAAGTTCACTTCTCCTTTTGTTTCTTCTTCTTTAAGTCTGATAGAAGGAGGTTGGTGTTCCTTTAGGTCTACTACCATCAGTTTGGTTCTTGACTCCAAAAAGGCAGTACTTGGTAGAGGTTTTGTTAACACATCAGCCAACTGTGCAGTTCCAGGAACATGAGTAACTTGAACAATCTTCTTTGTGACATAATCTCGAACAAAGTGCAAATCAATCTCAAAATGTTTTGATTTTGAGTGCAAAATTGGGTTTGCTGCCAATAAAACTGCACTGAGATTATCACAGTGTATTGTAGGAGATGTTTGGAGTGGAATTCTTAGCTCAGCCATGAGACTCTTAATCCAAATTAACTCAGCAACCAGGTCTGCCATAGCTCTATATTCAACTTCAGTGCTGGACCTTGCAACAGCACTTTGCTTCTTTGAGCTCCATGACACCAAATTTCTCCCAAGAAAAACACAAAATTCACCAGTTGATTTTCTGTCATCCGGATCACCTCCCCAGTCCGAGTCACTATATGCTGCAATGGTGTGAATGCGTGTCCTGTGTAGATACAATCCGAAGCTTGCTGTGCCACTAACATATCTTAGCACTCTCTCTACCAGCTTCCAATGCTCATCCAGGGGTGTGTGCATAAACTGTGACAGCTTGCTTACACTATATGCTAGCTCTGGGCGAGTGATTGTGAGGTACTGCAGGCTCCCTACTACCGATTTGTAAAGCTTTGGATTGTGAAAAACTGATCCACCAGAGGTAGAGATTTTGACTGAGGATGGAAGGGGTGTGTGGCAAGGTTTACAATTTTCCATCTGTGCCTTATTGAGTAGGTCTTTAACATACTTTTCTTGGGACAGGACCAAACCATCAGCATCTGTCTTGGTTACCTGAATCCCAAGGAAGTAGTGTAAATCACCTAAATCTTTAAGTGCAAATTTTTGGTTTAGCTGCTGAATCACTTGGGCAATTGCTTCCTCCGATTCCCCTGTGATTCTTATGTCGTCAACATACACAAGCACAAATAATGCAGAATTTTGTTTGAACCTGACAAAGACAGAAACATCAGATTTTGTGGCATTGAATCCCAGGTGTTGCAAGGCTGTGGAGATCTTGTAGTACCATGCCCTTGGTGCCTGCTTCAGGCCGTAGAGTGCCTTGGTGAGCTTACACACTAACTAACCATCTCCTAATTCATAGCCTCGTGGTTGCTTCATGTATACGTCTTCAGTTAGATCACCGTGCAAAAACGCATTATTTACATCAAGCTACCTGATCTTCCAATTTCTGCATAATGCCAACGTGAGCACAATTCGAATTGAGGTGGGTTTGACCACAGGGCTGTATGTCTCGGTGAAATCAAAGCCTGGCCTTTGTGAGAAGCCCTGAGCCACCAGTCTGGCTTTGTACTTCTGGAGACTGCCATCAGGGTTGTACTTGACTCGAAACACCCACCTGCTACCTACTGCTTGTCTCCTTTCTGGTAAGTGAACCAGCTTCCAGGTGTGATTTTGGATTAGAGCATTGTACTCTGCATCCATGGCAGCCTTCCAGGCTGGATTGATTAGTGCATCTCTCACTGATCTTGGTTCAACATGAGCAGAGAAGATCCTGGGCTTAAACACTCCATTTTTGCTTCTTGTCACCATGGGATGGACGTTCAAGGGGACAGGCAGGGGTGTATCTAATAAGGGAAGGACAGTTTCAAAATCTGAGATGGGAATTGGGATTGCTGTGGCTGATGGTGCTGATGGCACATGGAGGGGGGAGGTAGTATGGTATGGCTGTGTGTTTGGTGCAATTGAGGGGCTAGGACTAGAGTTAAGGGTGTGGTGAGGTGAGTCTGATATTGGGGAATTGTTGCTTGAAGATGTTGTTGGAGCTGCAGGGATTTTTAGTAGTGGAATAGTTGGTGCTGGTTGAGGTTGGGATAGGGAGTTTTTTTTTTGTAGCTGTGGGAGCCTAAACTTGCCATCTTTGAAGGGAAACTGGTGCTCATCAAATATCACATTGCTTGAGATTACCACTTTGCCTTGTTTAGTAAGGCATTTGAAGCCTTTATGCAATGTGCTATAGCCGAAGAACACACAAGGTGCTGATCTGAACTCCAATTTGTGCCTATTGTAAGGCCGCAAATGTGAAAAACACAGGCAGCCAAAGACTTTGAGGCTTGTATAGTCAAATTGCCTTGCAAACAACTTGTCAAAAGGAGATTGTCCTTGCAACACCTGAGTTGGCAGCCTATTTATCAAGTATGTTGCAATTAGAAAGGCTTCACCCCAGTATTTTGTTGGCATTCTAGCACTTGCCAGCATTACAAGTCAGTTCTCTACCACATGCCTGTGCTTCCTCTCAGCACTGCCGTTCTGCTGGTGTTCATGTGGGCAGGAGAACCTGTGAACTACTCCTTGTTCCTGTAAATCCTTGGCTAAACTTATATATTCAGCAGCATTGTCAGATTGAAGCATCTTAATTTTGGTATTCAATTGCAGTTCAACCATTTGTTGGAAAGATTTAAAAACTGATTTAACTTGAGACTGAGTTTTAATGAGATATAACCATGTGTATTTGCTATAAGCATCAATGAAATTCACAAAATAGTAGTTGCCATTCAGATCAGAAATAGGAGCAGGGCCCCAGACATCTGTATACACTAGTTGTAAGGGAGCAATATACACAGTATTAGAGGGAGGATAAGGGAGACAGTGGGACTTTCCAACACAGCATGACTCACAGGGACTTTTATTAGCAGGAGCAACAATGTTACACGACCTTAAAACAGAAACAACAACATTATTGGAAGGGTGGCCTAGTCTATTGTGCTAAAGAAGAAATTGATTATCTGCTGTAGACATAGTTGAGACAAAAGCAGCTGGATTACTTGATGGAGTGAAGTTGAGGAATTTGTACATTCCCTTTTCAACCTTTCCATGTATGACAATCTTTTTAGTTGCCTGGGATTTTACACAGCAGCCATTAGAGTAGAACTCAAAATAAACATCATTATCACAACAGAATTTGTACACACTAATCAAGTTCTTTGTGATATTAGGGACATGAAGCAGTTTGTATAGCAAGAAGTTTCTACTACTTAAATCAGTTTTGAAATAGGAGTTTCCAACAAGGTTAATATGCAAACCTGATCCATTTCCTATGATCACTTGATCTGTGCCTTCATAGTTTTCTTTTTCGACCAGATTTTGTTGATTTGAGGTCATGTGGTGTGTAGCACCCGAATCTGGATACCAGCCTTCATCTTGCAAGGTTGCTGGTGTGGCTAGCACATTGCTCAGATTGGCTTGCACTTCTTGCAGCGGCTATGACCTATTGTACTGTGTTCTTGAGTCATCATTTCTCTCATATCTGTACCAACAATTCTTAGCAGTGTGCCCAGGCTTATCACATACTTGGCAAATAGGTCTTGCATTGTTGAACTATCTTGAAGATTGATTCCCTCCTTGAGACCTTGAACTGTAATACTGTGCACCAGCCTGTCCATTTTCATTATAGGAGCCTCTGACACCTCTTGTGTTTCTGCCACCTCCTCGAGAGCCACCTCTAAATCTACCTCTTGTATTGAAGTTCTGCGAGTACCCTTGTGTGCTGTGTGCTACATTTGCTTGCATAAACAAATCTGACTTTCTAAATCTCTCTAACATGCTTTCGTGAGTTAACAAGAGTGATTCCAGTTCTCCAACTGTGATACTTACCGGTCTTGCAACTACAGAAGTAATTACCGTACCATATTCCTCAGTCAAGCCATTCAAGATTGCATTGACATGATCACTTTCTCTCATCGGTTCTCCAACAGAAGCTAACGCATCTATGGTTCCTTTTAATGCTAACACATAATCACTCACTGAATTGACTATTTTAATTGTGCTCAGCTTGTTCTTCAGCTGAATTATTCTTGCTCTAATTTGTGAAGTAAAATGATCATCTAACCTTTTTCAGATCTCATGTGAGTAAACACAGCCTACCATCCGAGTTGTGAAAGGCTTGGTCATCGAAGCCAGAAGCCAAGATTTCAATAGTGCGTCTTGTCTTTTCCAAATTGCAAATTCTGGTGTGATTTGTCCTGATTCATCAAAGTGTTGAGGGATTCTTTCTCCTGTGATATGGTGAAGTAGATTGTGACCTTCAATTGTGGACTCAGCTTGATCTTTCCACTGTAGAAAGTTATCATCATCAAGTTTCATTGAGATTGGAGAAGAGGTGAAGCTTGGAGCTACAGCTGATTGATTCATTCTAACTTCTGTTGTTGATGAGCTTTCTGCCATTGAAGAAGCTCTAATACCATGTAAAAGTATCAAACTTAAAGAAGAAGAAGAAGAGTAAGAGAGGTAAGAGCAGAAAGGGTTGTGAGGAATGAAGAGTAGAGTGTGCTCTGTGTTGCTGAATTGAATTGAAAGGTAAAGTTTAGAAGCACTTGTGAGTTCAGTTACAATATATATATCATAGATGTCATCACTCATTGTGAACCTATACGTGCTTAACAAACCTGTACTAACAAGACTCTAACTAACCTAACTATATGAATTAGATGAAACTGTATTGAGCTAATTGTGCTGAGCTGGCTAACTAACTCTCTCAGCTTACTCTATCATTTATATTAATTATTTTTAAGCTTGTTACTAGTATGACAAAAAATAAATAAAAAAGTTATAATTATAAAAAAATTAAAATATTATAAATCGTGAAATATGTAAAAAAAATTACGGTTAAAACTTAGAATAATAAATATTAAAAATTATAATATTTATTGAATATTTGAATATTTTTTTTAGAAAAAAATCAATTAAAGAATCAATAAAATATTAAATAAATACTAAATTCAATATATAAAAAGATTACCCCAATTTATTAAAGACTTGCAAATGATCTATTAGTTTATACAGATACAATTAAACTAATATTTATTTAATTTTTTTATATTTTGTGTAATGTAAAAAAAAATTAAATTTGAAAAATTAATAAAATCTAAAATAGCACGTCTAACATGCATGTTAAGTTTAAAATAAAAATATCTTAATATACTGCTTACCAATTAAATTAATTTCACTTTCTATCTACATACAACTCATATTTTTATAAAATATTTGGACCCACTATCCTAAAAAAACTTTGCCACTGAATACATATATATAAAAAAATATAAATATACTAATTATTTTATAATTTAACTTATATAAGATAATTTTAAAATAAGTGAAGATTACTTATCAGTTCGGGTTTAATAAAAATAAAGCTAATATTATTGTATTTTATTTGAATTTTTTAAATCTAACAAAAATCAATAGTCAAATAAAAATAAAGTTTTAGAATTTTAATTTTTTTACTTAAATAAGTTAAATAAAAAACAAGAAATAAAATAAAAACTAGAAACTACTTACACAGAGGACAGTCTTACTTAAGACAACTCTCAAACTTCTCTTAAAGAGAGAGAAATTCCACTTAATTGAGTTGTAACTTTATTGCCATTTTTACTATGGTATCTACCACCGTGTTTGTATATTTCATAATTAAACAAAAGTCAATTCGCTAATCCAATGCATAATATATTTTATTTTGAGTATCAATGGATCAATAAATCCAACATCTCGTTGACTCACATCTCAAGCTAAGAGATAATATCTCCAAATAACAAACAATTTTTCTTGAAGAATGCTATCACTCTCAGTTGTTCTCAAATACCCTCTTTACCAACACCCATTACAATCTCTGATAATGCAAGCAAAACCAACACTATCATCAGAATCAGAATAACTAGCATCACAATTAATCTTGAAAGTACCTATAGATGGAGGATTCCAAGAATTACTTAGAACAAAAGAGAGCGAGGCACATACATTATAATTCAAAGACATTCCTAAGCTCTTTTTCTGAAACTAATTCCAGACAAATCACTTTTTTTAGAGTCCAAGTCTCATGAGGATTAAAGATATCATTATTCCTTACTTGCTATATCCACCATAGTCCCAAAAAGAACTTGAATGGATGCGTTTTTCTATGATACAAGAATCGGTTCTTCAAATCCAAAGGATGATAAGAAAGATCCAATCTGTGCCATACAAGCTAAGCTTTCAGATAATCTCGAATACAATGTAAAACCGATTCCTGACTAGAAAGACATCTTAGGCACATATCCAATCATGTCATCCTTCATATGAAGAAAAAACTTGTAGTAGGAAGAGCCTTTCTAAGACACAGTCAAGCCAAAAATTTGTGCTAGCCTTTTCAGAATAAGCTGGTGCCAAAGACAAAGCCAATTCCCCTACTCCTCCCAACTAAAAAGCAGCTTACACCACTAGAAGTAATGATTGCATGAGTAATATATTTTGGATGTAGCCAAGGCAAATACCAACTGGTGCGCAAAATTAGAACTCGCATAACTTCACCCGCAAGTGCACTGGGTCATCCAAGTAATACCTCAGATGAGTGAGGGTCGATCCCATGAGGATTGTTGGATTGAACAAGCAAATAGTTATCTTGCTGGACTTAGTCAGGCAAACAGTAAAAGGTGATTGTTGTTGTAAACGCATAAACGATAAATTAGCAAGTAAAGAAAATAAATAAACATAACTGGTGTAAAACAATGATGAGAAAACAGTTAAGGTCTCGAAGATGTTTATCTTTCCAGATTAAGACTTCTTACCAACTGTTCCGAGGGTTACCTGAAACTGGAGTTCGATCTCGGACGAGATCTTCTGTACTGGCCGGAGCTGCTGTGTCTGACTTGTTGGACTTGGTGGTGGTGCTGATCCTTCATCACCGGAGGGTGGTGGTACCTGCAAGGGACTCCGATGCTTAAGTTAGCAAGGGTATTAAGCAGGTTTTTAGTAGAATCAGAGTATGAGTTATACCTGGGTGCTCCAGCGTATTTATAATGGTGTGGAGTGACCTTTTTAGATAAGATAAGTTAGTTATCTTATCTTATCTTTATCTTATCTTTCATGGGAACCGCCCTTATCTCTATAGGCTTGGACTGCCTTTGGATTTGGGTTGTGTTCCTCTATTTGGGCCCTTTATTGGGCTTTCCTGGTGATTTGGCCGAGCTCTTTGAGAAGAGGTTGGTAGCTTGACCTGAGGAGGTCAGTCGTCTCGTTGCTAATCATCCCAGGTCGGACAGCTCGACCTAGGGTATGAATGATGAGCGGATAATATGTACGCTTTTTGGCATTGTTTTTAGTATGTTTTTAGTATGATCTAGTTAGTTTTAGTATATTTTTATTAGTTTTTAGTTAAAATTCACTTTTCTGGACTTTACTATGAGTTTGTGTGTTTTTCTGTGATTTCAGGTATTTTCTGGCTGAAATTGAGGGACCTGAGCAAAAATCTGATTCAGAGACTGAAAAGGACTGCAGATGCTGTTGGATTCTGACCTCCCTGCACTCGAAGTGGATTTTCTGGAGCTACAGAAGCCCAATTGGCGCGCTCTCAACGGCGTTAGAAAGTAGACATCCTGGGCTTTCCAGCAATATATGATAGTTCATACTTTGCCCAAGATTTGATGGCCCAAACCGGCGTTTAAAGTCACCTTCAGTTTTTCCAGCGTTAAACGCCGGAACTGGCACCAAAATGGGAGTTAAACGCCCAAACTGCATAAAGCTGGCGTTTAACTCCAAGAAAGTCTCTACACGAAAATGCTTAATGCTCAGCCCAAGCACACACCAAGTGGCCCGGAAGTGGATTTTTATGTCATTTACTCATCTCTGTAACCCTAGGCTACTAGTTCTCTATATATAGGACCTT